>NW_006383005.1:881461-917853 GCF_000327345.1 Myotis davidii
TTGGGGATGCCTTTAGGTTCTTCTTTCTTAGGCTTTCCCTTACGAGCTCGTTTCAGATTCACTCTTTCTTTAGGCCTGACCTCATGAACTCTTTTAGGAGACAATGTGATCACCATACAGTCTAGTAATCATCTGTCACTGTGCAAAGTTGTCACAATATTATTGGCTATATTCCCCTTCACCTTTTTCACCTATCTCCCCAACCCCTCCCCTCTGGCAGCCATCAGTTTCATCTCTATGAATCTGTTTTTGTTTTGTTCGTTTTTGTTTTTTTTAGATTACACATGTAAGTGAATTCATACTGTATCGGTCTCTGACTTACTTAGCACCTAGGTCCATTCATGACCCAAATGGCAAGATTTAATTCTTTATTTTATATTGTGCACCGGGCTCCAAGTATAAATATTTTTTAAATGCCAGATGGAAGAATTTTATGATTTTATTAAACTCAAATACAATGTAACATAAGCTGTCTATTCATTTTCTTCTCTGTGCAGCCCGGCGTTGGGACTGGTGACCCTGGTGGCCAGCTGGGCCGCTCTTTTCACAATGGCTTTGCAGCTGTGAGAGGAAACGTTGGGATCAATCTCCGCAAAGTAAGATTTGCTGGACGTCAGCAGCACTCCAAGCTCCTTGACACTATGGGCCAGGAACGCTCAACAGCCACTGGGCGGCACAGGCTTTGTTTTCTTGTTGCTCCCATACGCAGTGTTGGACATCAAGGTCTGGCCCCTAACTCTCCTGTGCACCCTACTGTGCATGCCTCTGGGTGTCTACCAGTTCCGATTAATTTTGACATATCTGCCCGACGGGTGATAGATGAGCTTCTTGGTCCTTTTTCTGATGATTGATCGTGGGTTTCATGAGGGGTCTGAGGGCTGCCATGAGGCAGAATAGGAAGTGGCTGCCACCTCTGCAGGCAGCTCTGAAGAAGACAGCTCATTCTTTTTTTATTGCTGAGTAATACTCCACTGTGTGTGTATGTGTGTGTGTGTGTGTGTGTGTGTGACGGATAGAGCGCGCGTGCGCCATCTTTATATCCGTTTTGTCCCCTGACAGCCCTGTCAGGTGAGGAGGGTAAGGCGCTCACCCAAGGCCACATAGCATGTATCAGAACCTGACTTAGAAGCCAGGTGTTGTTTAACATCAAAACACATAGTATGTTCCCTCTGCTGCTCTGCTTGTATAATGTTAGGATGTAATAGTATTCTAGATGTTTATTAATTGACTTTTTTTTTTCCACGAAAGTTTTTGAGCAGCAACATTGCCCAGAACTATATACTAAGGGATACAGGGGGATCAAGACAAATCTGTTTCCTACTCTCGTAGAATTCCTATCCTAGCGACCCAAAGTTATCACATAACAGGATTGTACTATACTGTGCTCTGTTACATTGCATCGCTTGTGTGTTTTTTATTTCCATAAACCCCTAAGTGTCCAAATGACTGAACATGTAGTTATTGAGGGCTTACTATGTAGCAGTCACTGGGGATATTTTGTTGAATAGAACTGACAAAATACCTGTCTTGGCAAAGCTAACGTTCCTCCGGTAATTATCACTAAATAATATTAGATGAGATTTCCTCATCTCTGTGAAGATGCCCCTGTAGCTTTTCGTTGTTTATCTTTTATAACTTCTCATTTCTCGTGACCCAGCTCTAATGACACCTTTCCCGATCCTTCCTTCTTCCTTCCTCCAGATAGAAGGAAGTGCTCCATAGCATTGTGTTCATGGTTCCGTTTATTTCAGTGAACATTGAGCCTCTTCAATGGGCTGTATGAGGTGCTGGTGATAGAGAAATATGTAGGATCCAGGCCTGGCCTTAGAGCGGCTCACAGCCTGGGGTTTTGGGGCGGGGGGGGCGTTGTTTGGAGTGGGGACCAGGCAGTTAAGCAGACCATTATAATATACTTAATGGAGCATTGTGCCTCTATTAAGAGGAAGGCCTTAGGCCGAAACCGGTTTGGCTCAGCGGATAGAGCGTCGGCCTGCGGACTGAAAGGTCCCGGGTTCGATTCCGGTCAAGGGCATGTACCTTGGTTGCAGGCACATCCCCAGTAGGAGATGTGCAGGAGGCAGCTGATCGATGTCTCTCTCTCATCGATGTTTCTAACTCTCTATCTCTCTCCCTTCCTCTCTGTAAAAAATCAATAAAATATCTTTAAAAAAAATAATAAAAAAAAAGAGGCAGGCCTTAGATGGTAGCACAGAGAAGGGTCAACCTGAGGAGAAGACATCTGCATGAGCCAGGCAAAGAGGGACAACGTGTGATAGCCAAAGGAATAAGACAAGCAAATGTATGCAGATGAAAAGCATGTGTGTGTGCGTGTGCGTGTGCGTGTGCGTGTGCGTGTGTGTCCATGTAGAGGAGAGGCACTACAATTAGTCTGATATTTGCTCCTTCAGATGAGACCAGAAGTACTAGTAGCTGAAGCTAACTAGGCAGGTAGCCTCTAAATCTGGAACTTGAACTTTATTTTTTCCATCATGCAGATAAAGTTCCTGTTTCTCTTTGGGTTACTTTCTAGACTATGGGACCTGGGGGTTATGTGCCCTTTCTAGGTCATTAGCTGTAAATCCACACCTTCTCACCTAGTGTTCCACCTAGGGAATTGGAATGTCTATGATTAGTTGTATGCAGGTCTATGATTAGTTGTATGCAGGTCTGTACGTCCCCCATGAGCATGAGTCTGGTTCATTCTTTGTGTTATGTGCATAGCAAATATCTTTTCCCAGATTGTATCTTTCAACGTTGTCTTTGCTACTGTTGCTGTGCACAAATTTATCTTGTGTAAATGATCCTATAAACTGATTCTTTCTTTACTGATTTGTGATTTGCACAGCTTATTTAAGCTCTCTAGCCATATCCCATTGTCATACAACTATTCTTCTGTTCCACCTTCCCGTCTGTGTCTCTGTATCTCTACATATGTATCAACCTACTTCTGAGTTTTTTAGTCTATGGTATTTTTCTAGGCCCTAGGTGAGACACTTTTTGGAACATAAGAGTAATAGAAGAATATAATTAAGGAGCAAGGTCAAGAGTTCTGAATGGCAGGCTAAAAAGGAGTGTAATGTCTATTTTACAGGTGAAGAAACACAAAAAAAGGGAAGTCAAGAGACTTTTCCGAAGATCAAAAATCAAGTAAGTACTATGCAGATCAGAAGCAAGGTTCCTATTTTCTTTAAGTTACTTGAGCCTTCTCCAACAGTCATCATCTCTAACATTTCCCAGCCAGTTATTCATTCATTCATTCATTCATTCATTCATCCATCTATCCATCTATCTGGCAGATAGGTGTAGTTGGTCACAAGAGAGATTTCCGAAAAGATAGATTGAGTGAATTACTGTTGATCTTTCTCCATCTACCCATTCATCTTCCCAACACATTTTTAGTGAGTTCTAGGCTCTGTGCTGGGCTTTGGGATTACATAGGTGATAAGGTATCACAGGCTCCATAGCAGGTGGGAAGTTGGTAAGGGCAGCAAACAATTATAATAAAGTAATAAGTACTACACTAGAAGTATGGGTTGTCGTGGGGACACATAGGAGGGGCCTCCAGTTCTTTTGAGGGTGGTCAAGAATCAGGAAATTCAGAGTGCCTTGTGGTGGACCAAAGAAGATACAACATCACTCATTCATTCCACAAATAATTATGGAATTTGTTATGTGCCAGGTGCTGTGTTAGGTGCTGGGGGTAAAGAGATGAATATCGTAGATGCTGTCCTTCCTCTGGAGGAGCTTAGAGGAGGAGCTTAGGGAGCTCAGAAATATGTATAAAAACCCTCGGGTCCAGAGCTCCTGACCTGGCACTGAAGGCCCTTCAGGAGCAGACACCACCCTTCCTGCCTAGCCTTATTGTCCAAGACTTGCAAACACACATCCTCTTCCTGGGTCAGATTGTTTCTTTATTTCACCAGGAATGTCGACCACCATGTCCTCAGTCATGTGGCTTTTCTGTTTAGAATGCTTATCTATCTATCAATAAACTGAATGCATCCCTCAAATCTTACTTATCCCCTTCAAATCCCGTTATTTGCCTATCATCTTGCCAAAAATGATCCTTTTCCCTTTCTATTAAGGTAGGTATTACTACCCACATTTTGCAGGTAAGGAACAGGCTTAGAGGGATAGAGTAACTTTCCCACTCGTGGAGCGAGGAAAATCACAGCCAGTATTCAAACCAGGTCTGCCTGAGTCCAAAGGTGATGCTCTTGCTGGGTTAGGATTGATCTGAACTAAAAAACAAACAAACAAACAAACAAAACCTAAGGCTTTGTCTCCCCCTTCCTTTAACCCCCATTTCTGAAGCAGGGCAGTGGCCTCCAGGCCCTCAGAGATGGGGTATGATACTGTGTGGTGGCCCTGCAGGGCTCACAGGCCGCGCTGGGATGAGAGAGCAATGCTGCGCCTTCTCACCCTTCTACTTCCTCTTTTTCCTTGCCTCGCTCTCAGGGCGATGGCCTCCTCAGGAGTCTACAAGCTGGATGATGGGAAGCCTTACCTGAACAACTGCTTTCCAGCCAAAAATCTGCTTCGGAAACCGGAGGAAGGTCAGGTGACTTCTCCAATTGCTATCTTTGCCTCACAGCCAGCTCCAGCTTTAGAATGTCTCTCATGTCCGTTTCTTTCTCTCCTGCCCCTTGACTTCTGTTCCCTGCCCCACCTATTCCCGTCTCTTCCAGTCCATCGTCCCCAGCAGCCTCCGGGAGCCTCCTAAAGTGCATGTCTTACCATTGAGTTCCCTTCTGTTCAGTGACTTCCCATTGCTGGCTCCTGCACCTGCTGTTTTGTCTTCAGAGTCTAACCTCCCATTATCCTTTTTCCAGCCCCATTCCTTTATTTATGCCCTATTCCATAGTGCTCTCATTTCACGTAGCTTTTTAAAAATATATATATATTATTGATTTTTATACAGAGAGGAAGGGAGAGGGATAGAGAATTAGAAACATCGATGAGAGAGAAACATCAATCAGCTGCCTCCTACACACCCCCTACTGGGGATGTGCCCGCAACCAAGGTACATGCCCTTGACCAGAATCGAACCTGGGACCTTTCAGTCCGCAGACCGACGCTCTATCCACTGAGCCAAACCAGTTAGGGCCACATAGCTTTTTTTTTTTATTTGCCCAGCCCTCATTCCAGTTATCCAAATTCTCCCCATCCACAAAGCCCAGCTCTTCTCCCACTTCTCCCACATGTAGCTCCCCCTGTGCCCACCCTCTCTGGCGAGCCATCTTCCTCTCTCTGTTTCCTGTTTAATGATTAATTGTATTCTGCCAAGCTCCTAAGTAAAATGGCTTAAACTCGACTCTGCTAAGTAGTTTTTCAAACGTTTATCTAGTTATAAACACCTCTGTGGCAGAGACTCCTCACAACACAAGCAGAGCCATGCAGGTGGAACACTGCCAAAGAAGTGTGGCTTCACTGGGTTGGATTTGTTGCTCTGAAAGAGTAGAGCAAGGAGGAGTACCCTTAATTTACTCCACGTGAAGTGACTTGCTGGTCACTCTGTGCACTGCATTTTAGAAGAACCATCTTCTCCTGTCTGTCCTCCCCACTTCTCTAGAGTGATTTCATTTTTCACATAGAGATCTTCTCTGGCTCCTACCTGTTTGAAACCCTCCCATGGAATTCCCAGTATGAAATCGTGGTTTTATACCCATACCCCCTCACACACACAGAGAGAGAGATGGATAGAGAAGTAAATATAGTCAGATGCATCTGCATGTGTTAGTATATGTGTGTATATTTCCTAGTCCACTGAGAGCAGTGATACCTCAGTCATGAAGTGCATACTGGTACCTACATTGTGGTTTCTAAATACTATTCTCCAATAAAAGAAGCCAGGGCTCCTCGGAGAACAAGTTGTTCTAGGGCTGGGACAGGGAAAATACAAATTGAGCCTAGAACATCATGTGGTGCCAGAAAGTAAAGAAGTGGTCAGAAAAGCAATAGGTCATGTCAAAAGGATGTAAGAGCCAACTTAAAGGAGTTTCCAATAGCCAAAGCTGGGACATTCTGAGCAACAAAATAGATAAAGGTAGATTTGGGTTATAAACCATTGAATAAATATCCATCAGTCCATAATTTTATATATATACTAGAGGCCTGGTGCACAAAATTTGTGCATGGCGGGGGGCTAGTGTCCCTCAGCCTGGCCTGCGCCCTCTCGCAGTCCGGGAGCCCTTGGAGATGTCCAAATGCTGTGGAGGCAAGAGAGGCTTCCGCCACTTCTGCTGAGCAGTGCTCCCTCTGTGGGAGCGAACTGACTCCCAGGGGGCAGCTCCTGCATTGAGCATCTGCTCCCTGGTGGTCAGTGCGCATCATAGCGGCCTGTCGTTCTTCTGTCAGGCTGAAACTGGCTTTGCGACATCCCCCAAGGGGTCCCGGATTGCAAGAGGGTGCAGGCCAGGCCAAGGGACCCTACCAGTACACGATGGGGGCCGGTGAGGGATGTGGGAGGTTGGCCAGCCAGGGAGGGATCATGGAGAGCATATATGGCCCATCTTGCTCAGTCCCAATTGGCCAGACCCCAGTAGCAAGCTAACCTACTGGTCAGAGCATCTGCCCTCTGGTGGTCATTGCACATCATAGAGACTGGTGGACTGCCTGTTCCCTGGTGGTCAGTGCACGGCATAGCAAGTGGTTGAGCGGCCTTAGCATATCATTAGCATATTATGCTTTGATTGGTTGAATGGCTGACCGGACACTTAGCATATTAGGCATTTATTATATAGGATGTACATACTAGTATACACATATATATGTATGTATACATACATACATACACATATCATACATATATATATTCTTATATAATAAAAGCCTAATATGCTAAGTGTTCAACTGTTCATTTGACTGTTCAACCAGTCACTGTGACGCACACTGACCACCAGGGGGGTAGATGCTCCCACCAGTAGGTTAGCTTGCTGCTGGGTCCAGTCTATCGGGACTAGGCGAAATAGGCTGGACACGCCCTGGAGCCTTCCTGTGGTCCTTCCCTGGCCCCAATTGTACACTGGTGGGGTCCCTCGGCCTGGCCTGCACTGGGCCTCTGGTGGTCAGTGCACATCATAGCGATGTTCATTATAGGCATACACACATATATACACATTACATTTTTAAAGGAATAGACTTATAAAATGATGGACTGGCAAGTCTGAAATCTATAGGGCAGGCAGGCTGAAAACTTCAGGAAGAGCTGATGCTGCAGTCTTAAAGCAAAATTTTTCCTCTGAGAAACCTCAGCTTTTGCTTTTAAGTTCTTTCAGCTGATTGGCTGAGACCCATGCACATTATCAAGGCTGGTCTCCTTTACTTAAAGTCAACTGATTGTAGATGGTAGCCACATCTACAAAATACCCTCACAGCAATACCTAGATTAGTGTTTGACTGAATAACTTCTTACTATACCCTAGCCAAGTTGAAAGATAAAATTAACCATCACAGATGCTAGAATTAGGGGGTCAAAAAATTTGATGAGAAACAGATATTTGCATAGTCTCAAGCTATCTTTATTAATTGCAAAGAGAAAAATAGTAACTTTTCAGTAGAGAAACTATGCTGACACCACCTTATCCAAGTGATCAATATTAACATCACCAGTCATAAGACATATTAACATCATGTACTCCCTCTTCTGATGTGCTGACAAGGGCACAGCATCACTTCGGTGGTAGTTTTGTCGAAGTGCAAAAGCCTTAGTCTAATTATGGGAACGCATCAAACAAATTCAAACTGAGGGACATGTCACAAAATAATTGACTGGTATTCTTCAGAAGGGTCAAAATCTCTCAAGGAAAAAGAAAGACGGAAGAACTGTCACAAAATTGGGGAAAACTAAGGAGACATAACAACTAAATGAAATATGAGATTCTAGATTGAATCCTGGAACAGAAAGAGGACATCAGTGAGAAAACTGGCGAAATTCAAAGAAGGGTTATTAAGATTAGCTACTAATATTATACCAGTGTTAATTTCTTGGTTTCAATCATTGTATTATGACTCAATATGACGTTAGCGAAACTGGATGAAAGCTGTACAGGAACTCTGTACTATTTTTACAACTTTCTGGGAGTCTAAAATTATCTCAAAATGAAAAATGATGAGGGGGGAAAAATCCTTCCCATAGATACTATTTCTTCCCTAAGCTTACCCCATTAAAACCCAAGCTCTTTTTCTAGTTCTCAAGATCCTTTCTGATCTGACTCTGCTCACCTCCCAGCCTCATCTTTCTTCCCTCATGTTTATCTCCTGACACACCCTGGGCCTTCCTTCCTAGCTGTGTTGGGCGTTTTGGCATCAACTCAGACTGGAGTCTCCAGGAGTCAGGGCTACTGGGATAAAGGACAAAGGTCCATGCCTCAGTGGGGACAGCTGTGGGAAATGGAGTGCTTGAACTTTCAGGCCCAGAATAGGAATGGGAACTGGCTTACACCAGCCATGGGCCAGGAGCTGCATCCAAGAGGCAGGATTGGCAGCATTGAGCTAGGGCAGTGGTCGGCAAACTGCGGCTCGTGAGCCACATGCAGCTCTTTGGCCCCTTGAGTGTGGCTCGCCGCATGTGGCTCGCGAGCCGCAGTTTGCCGGCCAGTGAGCTAGGGCAACCCCCCGGGTAGGGAGCCGGTGGTCAAAGGCATCAAGCTGGTTCCTGTAGCTCCATGCTGTTCTTCTGTGTGGTCCCAATCATTTTTTAAAAAAATATTTTTATTGATTTCAGAGAGAAAAGAAGAGGGAGAGAGAGATAGAAACATCAATGATGAGAGAGAATCATCGATTGGTTGCCTCCTGCAAGCCCCCCACTGGGGATCAAGCCCACAACCTGAACATGTGCCCTTGACTGAAATGGAACCTGGGACCTTTCAGTTTGCAGGCCAACGCTCTATCCACTAAGCCAAACCGACTAGGTCTGGTCCCAATTTTTTATACCTCTGGGTACTTGTGCTCCTCCCTTTGCCCAGACTGCCTGGTTTTTTTCATCTCCACCCAGTCAGCTTTCAACTTACTAGATGTAGCTTGGGCTGATAGCTCCCATCTTTGGGCTTCCGTAACTATGGATGGATGGATGGATGGATGGATAGATAGATAGATAGATAGATAGATAGATAGATAGATATAGATAATTAGTTACTTTGAGTCAGGGCCTCTATCTTATTCATCTCCATAGCCCCAGCTCCCAGCACAAAGTAGATGCTCAGGAAAAGTCTGAATGGATGATTATGGGTGGGGGCTGTGGCTCCTGGTTCATTCAGCAACACTCACAGTGTGGTAAGCTTGTTGCAGGCCTTGGGAATATTGACATGAATAAGTAAAGTCTATACTCTGTGGAACTACCTCTCTAGAGAGCAAGAAAGACAATAAATAAGTGAACAAATAAAATAATTACAGATTGCCATGAATGTCTTGCAGTAAAAAAAAAATTGCTGCTGGAGAGAATAGATTCTAGAATGTTGTCATGATTTTTTTTTAAATCCTCACCCAAAGATATTTTTTTCATTAATCTTTAGGAAGGAAGGCACGGTAGGTGGGGGAAAGAGAGAGAGAGAGAAAAACATCAATCTGAGAGAGACATGTCTGTTGGTTGCCTCTTGCATGTGCCCCAGCCACACCCTTGACTGGGAATTGAACCCACCACTCTTTGGTCCATGGGCCGACGCTCCAACCACTGAGTAAATGGGCCGGGGCATGATTTTTAGGTGAGTTTACTAGTAAACCTCACCTCCTTCTCCTCCTTCTCCTCCTCCACCTCCTCCTCCTCCTTCTCTTCCTTCTCACATTTTATTCATTTTATGTTCTTCTTTTTTTTTTTTAACATCAATTTTCTAGTTCTTTCTGTGGTGAACTTGTGTTATTGGTGTGTGTGTGTGTGTGTGTGTGTGTGTGTTTTAATGACAGCTGTTCTATCATTTTCTTATCCTGAGCCTCTGAAGCATTTCCCTCTACAATGATGGGGTCCTGGGTAACGTCTGGGAAGATGGAGCCCGTTAAACGATGCCACACATTGAGCTTTACCCAAGAGACGACAAATGGGCCAGTAACTAGCCGGCATAGGAAAGAATGACCTGCTCTGCTGAGGGGAGCCCGTAAGGGTTTTACAGAACAGGAAATACTTGAACTGGGGTCTTGAAGAACAATTAGAGTTTAAAGGCAAACGCGGAGGAAGGAATTAGGCAAACCATTTCATCTCTTTGAGTCTCCACCTTTTCATCTGTGAAATGGGGCAGTGCCATATCTTCACTGGGTTTGGGGGCCAATTCATTGAGATAATTATGTAGACATCTTCTCCCTAACCCCCATCGCCAGTAGCAGTACGGTATCTGGTGCATATTAGGTACTGAGAAGCCTTTTTGGTTTTAGTATTTTAGATAAATAACCTGTAAGAACACCAGCTGTGGCTTTGAAAGAGTTTGCTCCTCACTGTTCTGATCTTCTCAACAGGCCGAGGACATTGGTTAGTGGCTCGAAAAAACCTCAAGAAGAAGCCCAAGGGAAGTGCGGTTGAGGCACCACCTGAAGGTCAGAAAAGCCAGAAGGTTCCTTTTGAGACCAAAGGGAAGAAAAAGTCTCAAAGGAAAAACCAAGCAGACATTCCTGAACACGTGCTGGACCAGGATTTTCTGGTGAGAGTAACTGCATCCTGGAATGGCTGGCAATATCAGCTGGTGGCTGTCCTGGCTGCTCCGCTCTACACCTACCCCAGTCCACCCCAGACTTTTAGAGGGGCAAATTAAGTACAGCCGGGATGATGAAGGGACCCGAAGCTTTATGTGTAAAGCTTTCTTTACACCTTGTGAGATTTATTCCTGTTTTGTTGTTTTGTTGTTGCCATTGTGCAGATGGGAAATCCGAGGCCCTGAGGGCTAATTTGCCTTGGCCAAGGTAAAGTATGGCTAGTAATTAGAACTCAGGTCTGCTCAGGATCAGAACTACTCAGGGTTAGAACTCTGGTTCATGACTCTGAAACCTGTGCCTGCACATTCTATCAGGTAAAAATTCTTAATTGAGTTGGGGAGGCAAATGAGTAAATCATGGGGAACAGTAAATTGAAAATCCCATTCCAGTACCTAGTAGGGTGTAGCGATTCCTGCTCTGCTCTGGGGAGATCTCTCTAGGAGCAGGGGGGCTTGGGGAGCTCTATCTACACTTCTCAACCTCTGTCCTATGGGTGTAGTGTCTGGCTGACAACCAGATGTCACCCAGTGCCTGGGGCAGGCTTTCCAAAGAGGGCTGGTTCGCTGTGTTGCAGACCAGCAGGTGATGTCACATCTGCTCTGTGCAATGCCTCAGTGCTAGAGAGGGAACTCTGAGAACTGGACTGTGCTCAATATTAAAGCACAATCCAGTGCTCAGAGCTCCCTACGAAGAACTCTCTGGCAGCCTGCTTTGTTCCAGGCTCTCTTGTGAATCTCAAGAGATGGGTTTCTGCACAGGTCAGCTGTTGAAAGAGAGCTTTGAGGGGATAGGTAGTTGAATCTCACCTCAAGTGGTGAGGTGTACGCTTTCCACAGAGTCCTATGGAATTTCTTTCATGGTTTTGTTCACTTCTCATTGAGGGTGGGAAGGACTGAAACAGCAGTACTGAGGAAGGGCAGGAACACTTCTCATGGTGGTCTTTTCCCTTGTTTCCAGCAACATGTAAGGTCCACATTAATCGAGATGGCTTCTTGTCCATGTTGCCACTCTGGATAGCATCTAGTGGCTGCCTCCCTAGCCTTCTCTGGTTTTTCTTCCTCTCCAAAGCACCTTGCTTTTTCCTGTCTTGATAGCGTTCACAGCCCCTGCCACCCACTTTCATGGGACCAACTCCTACTTAGCTCTTAGGTCTCAGTTGAACTGTTACTTCCTTCAGTAAATATGGCCTCACTTCCACCTCCTATAATTGTTTCCCTTAGCATCTTGAATTTCTCATTAAAAAATATTTATCACATAAAAACTTTCTTGCTATTTGGCTTCCATGCACTTGAAAGTTGCTTGAAGACATGGAATATTTCTGTTTTTCCTTTATTATCTTCCCAGTGCCTAGTTCCATGTCTAAACATAAAAGACATCATAAATAAATGATTAACAGAAAAAAGGAATAATGCTCAGTTAAACAGAAATAGAAGCTCCAAAGTTGAACTTTTCTTCCAACCTTTTAGTGTTGAGGGGCAACATATGGTAGTCAAAAAAAAGCACAAAGTTTAGTGATGACAGATTTGGGTTTAAATCATAGATTTCTCACTAGCTCTTAGTCTTATTTTTCTCATTTTAAAAGGGGTATAATAATAGTTAAGATTAGAAGAAAGTGTATTGATATATTTAGCATAATGCATGGCCCAACATAGTGATTAATAAATATTCAGTGAATGAATGGATGGATGGATGAATGAATGAATGAATGAACGAACAAATGAATAAATTATGACAAATGTATAATATTGGTAAAGCCCCAGAAATACAGATTTTTTTTAGAACTAGGTAGAGAAAATAAGGCCAAAAAGACAGAGAAGGAACAGAGAGGAAGGAATCCTCCTAAGAACCCCATAAAGTTCATGTTACTCTCCCCATCTTACAGATGGGAACCTGAGAGGTGGAAAAGCTGAGATGGCAGCTTCGTTCCGAACAACTTCAAAGCCCATGCTCTTCCCACTGTCCCAGGCTGCCTTCCTCAGCAGGAGGTCATTTGTTGCCCTGGCCAATTAGATAAACTTTGTTGGGACCTTAAGAGTTGACTCTCTGCACTGTGTTCCAGCTGACGCACCACTGTGTGAGGAGCCCGTCAGAACTGTGCACCATTAACGTGAGCGGCCTAAAGTTCTCTAAGGTGAGATGTAATTGGGGTGGGCCACTCCTGAGGTGGCTCCCGGCTATTTGCCCATTGGACCTCCTGAGTCCCTGGGGCATGGGGATCTGGTCACAAGGGAAGGGGAGGATCAGACAAGGACTCGTGGGTGGAAACAACATTAAGACACAATCTTTGGTTCTAAATTTGGTCTTATCATGTCCCATGTGAGGTGAATGAAAGGAAATAGGCTTGTAGAAGTGTGTTTGAATTGGCCGTAGAATTTTGTTGGGGCATGATTCATTGTGTGACAGCGTTCCCATCAAAAGAGCCTACAGGAGAAGTTTCTGTCAGGTTTCAGTGCCAGAAGTGGTAATGTTTCTCTCAAGATGCTGGTTTGTTCTTAACTTACAGATACTGTGACTCACATAATGAATCCTGTTTCTTTCTTTGCATTGGCTAATAGGTATCTCAGAGCCAAATGTGTGGCCTACCATTAGCCAATGTATATACAGGATATTATGGCATGCATTTCTGTTTGTAGGTCTTCCATGGCACACAAAGGGAGATTGCTTATATAATACCATTCAGCAATTAAAGTGAATGAGCTAGGACTACATGTAGCAACACAAGTAAATCTCAAAAACATAGTATTGAGCAAGAAAGGCAGGTTACAGAATATCTACAGTAAGATTGCATTCAATATAGTTTTAAAAACAGGTAAATAATACTATATATAGTTTATGGATACATATGTAATTTGTAATACAAGTATGGGAATGATAATCACCAATTTAGGATAGCTGTCATTTGTGGGGGGCGGGGAGAAGAATGTGGTCAGGAGGGATAAGAAGGGAGGGGCAGCTCTGAAATGTTTTTCTTTAAAGAAATTTGAAGCAAAGACAGCAAAATATTCAGATTTATTAAAGCTGGATAGTGGTTACAGGGGTCTTCAGAGTATCACTCACTGTACTTTTCTGAACATTCTTTTGAAATGCCTTTCTGCAGGCTAAGGAAAAGGACTTCAAGAATTTTAATTCCGTGATTTATATCAATGCCTCAGAAAACTTGCTACCTCTAGGTGAGCTTTTTCTGCCTGAAAACTGTCTTCTGCCTCTTGGCCGGCACAGCCAGTCACTCAAGTTAGAACCTGCCTGTCAGTCCATCTGTGACTGGCCGCTCATCTGTTTTTTGTAGTACAGTAAGCTGGGCGCTGGAGAACGCACAGATCTGGATTGTAACCCAGAATAGGCACTACCACTGAGAACATTTTTCTGTGAGCCGTTGCTTCTCTATGTGTAAATGGAGATAATTTGCTTCCTTTTTCCTCTCCGAGACAAGATGCCTGGTAGGCTCAGATGAGATGGGTATATAAAGATGTTTTTGAGCCAGTAAGAGCTCCTATTGGAGCATAAAGCCTTCTTATTTATTTAGCCAATCCACAGCGACCCCTGCTGGATGTCAGGACTGTGTGAATGCTTGGCTTCTAGAAATGAATGCAGCCAAGTTCTATTTTGCTGAGTCTTAGTTTAGTAGAGATGGCTCAGACACAGTTATAGCAGAATACAGTAAATGCAGTGATAGAGGGAATCACAAAAGGCTATGCGAGAATATAAGCAAGACATCAAAGGCCAGAGTGTCTGGAGATACTTCTGAGAAGAGGAGCACCTAACTAAGAGCTAAAAAAAAATGAATAGAAGAGACTCAGGAGTTAGAAGGTAAGGTTGACTGAGCAGATGTGGATGGCAATACCTGATCAGGGTCCCTGAGGGAGCTTTGTATGTCTGCAAGGGATGCAGGTAGTAGAGAATAGAAACTAGAAAGCTTGGTAGGGAGGAGATTATCAAGGGCCCTGAGTGGCTTGGACTTAATCCTGCAGGCAGGGAGAGCCTTGAACAGCTTTTAAACAGAGAGGCTCAGTGGTGGTTCGAGGAGGGCGGATTATAAGAGAAGAAGAAGGTGGAGATCAGGAAACCTGGGAGGTGGTTTTATTTTTCCAAGGGAGGGGAGGGGAGACCTGAATCAGGGCCATGGCATTAAGGATAATAGGAGTTAAGATAAGATTCAGAAAGAGGCAGAGATAACAGGACTTGGTAACTAGTGGGCATCTGGAGAGAGGGAGGATCAAGAGGATTCACTGAGACAGAGGGCACTAGAGGAGAGGCAGGTTCGGGAAGAAATAGGATGAGTTCCGTCTGAATGCGTTGTTTAAGGAGTGTTTTTGAAGAAGCATTTGATGAAGTCCCTGCCCTTGAGGAGACAGTGTAGTCTGTCAGGAACATGGGCTTGAATACAAATGCCAACAGGCATGTGAAAAGATGCTCAACCTCACTAATAATTAAAACAGCATCAACATACTATTTTCTACTTATCAAATGCTGACAAAAAATTGAGGGCTGATGGCAGTTGGACCACATCAGTAGGGAAATGGAGACCGTACTCTCGACTTCAACAGACAGAAGTGTAATAAATTGGTGCAACATCTTCGGAAGGCAATTTGACAGTTTTTCTTAAAACAGTCATTGCCTTTCATCTAGTTGCTCCACTTCCCGGAATTTATTCTACAGAAGCACACTTGTACAGGATGTTCATTGGAAATATCCTGAAATACCTACTTTTTAAAATTTAGGCCTTACTGAACATTCTGACTTAAAAGACCACCAAAGGCCACACTTGACACCGGGTTCACTTAGAAGGAGCTAAGTAATTCCACACAGCCACACACATCACCAGTTCCTCTTCAGTGAAGGCCTCATAGCATTCCGTGTAGCAGTCCATGTAACCATCTGTGAGTTATCTGTGGCCACCAGGTCAGGTCCAAGACAATGAAACTCTCAGTGGGTGGATGTGGGAGCCATTCTGGCTTAAAAACGTCATTTCCCACTGGAACAAATAGCCACTGTAATACTCCGTGGACATAGCTCCTAGAGTTTCTGCAAAGGACATGTCCAAGTATAGGAGTCACCACACACAGGGAAGCCCAAAGTTTAGTGTCGCCACCAGGTATTTATTGCCCATTTGTAGTTTCCCTTAGTCCAGATGTGATTTTTGTCACAGCGATATTGCTCAGTAACATGGCTATCATACCATTTGTTCCAGGTTACAGGGGCACAGACTAGAAAGTTAACCCAAGGTCCAGTTGTCATGCAGAAGGGGAAGTGTTTTTACCCTTTATCCAGGTAGCCTAAAAGCTGTCAATAGGGGAATGGTTAAATAAACTAGGGCATGTCTATATTGTAGAACATAATTTAGACATTATGCAGATCTATAGTTTTGACATGGAGTAATCCTTAAGTCATATTGTTAAGGGGGGAAACAGCAAGTCATAGTACAGTGTGAATGGTATAATTGCATTTCTGTAAAAAAGAAGTGTGTGTGTGTTTCAGTAGACACATGAGAAAAAGTCTGGAATATATACATGAAACTTTCAATAGTTATCTCGGTATTGAGATTAAAGGAAACTGTTATTTCCTGTGTTTTTTACTTTTTTGGTGGACATGTTTTACTTGTATGATCAGAAATTATTATTTTCATTTTATATGTTATTATAATGTTTAAAATGGGCTTTGGAGTTAGGCAGTCTTAGAGTCAACTTTTGACCCGTCACTTACCAGAAATTCTATTTTAGCAAATCACTTAGCCTAGCTGAGCCTCTCATTCTGCAGCTAGTTTTCAGGATTGTTAGAGACTTAGAGGTCATGCATGCAAAGCACCGTACCCAGAGCCTGGCCCAACCCCTGGGGAACCCAGTAAACGACCACTATTAATATCATTATCTTAAGTCCTTCACCAGCTGAAGATTCTCTTTCTCCTCCACCCCTTATAGAGGCATTTCACACGTTTCCAGCCTTAAGGGAACTGGAGCTGGCGTTTAACAGAGTCAAAACAATCCACGTGAAACATGGAGACTTTAAGTTCTTGGAAGTAAGTTGGAGGTAGGGAGTTTTTGGTGCCCACCTGTCTCCCTGTAAGGAATGGGTGTAGCGGTCTCTCTTGCCTGCTTACAACTATTGGGACGGGGCTTTCTGGGCCTTGAAAGTCAGACCCCTGCTTCAGGGCAGTCCTCTGGGGAGGGTAGTGGGGTTGATGGTAGTGATGGGAGTAATGGGATTGGTGGTGGTGGTGGCGGCAGCAGTAGCAAATAGATGAGAATATATTATTCCTATGGCCATGGTGCAGGGCCCTGGAAAATAATTGCCAAAGGTCAGATCCAAAGGGGTCTGCAGAAAAGTGAGTTTAAACAGAGTATTAAAGGAAGGAGAGCTTGAGGGGGGTCCTGGATCCAGTGGGGGTTAAGTGCTAGGTACAGCAGATTGGACTAGCTGAACTAGAGGCAAGTGGACGATACCACAGACCACCCTGGTGTGAGTGAGCCAGATTGGTTCCATCTGGCTTAGATAAGGCTGGCTATAGGCCTAGTCCACATGAAGCAAAATAGGACTTTTATCAGTTCTATAGCAGGCTCTTTACACTTGAACATCCACAGCTGTTCTCTAAACTCCAGATTCAAAAATACAGAAAAATTAGCTTGCATTCTTGGCTTTCTCCTAAATTAAATTTCCTGTAGTCATGCATTTTCTATGCGTGTTCTTGTACTTCAAGTTGATCATCTCTTCAACTTCATGAAAACTTTAGTGCCACTTTTCACAAAGAAACAGAGCTTTTGTCACTGCCTGAGACTCAGTGTATACTTGGAGAGCTGGAGCGAGGTGCGGGGCTGGGCATCTGGCCAGGCTCCCTTGCTGAATAGTGGACTCTTCCCTGGATGCTAGCCTCATAGCAGAAGTGTTTCCGATTCACACCTCAGCAAAATGTCTGTATGTCATGAGCCTTGGGGTTGACCCCAAATACTTGGTAACTTAAATTATTTAATCTGCAAACATCAGTGGTTAGCCTTTCTTCACAAAAGCCCCCACCTAATCTGGGGAAGGGGTGGGGTGGCAGCAAGAAAAGACCTTCCACAGAGTGAATATTTAAGAAGTTGATGTCCTTTATATGTCAAAGTTTTGACTGTTTGGGATGGCAGTCCCCCTAAAATGAATTATATACAGTTATATCCTTGCATTCTTAAAGCATGCCATACTGACTGTACTGGTACTGCCTCTCTGTGTTTTCAAGTTATATTAAGGATAACAGGGATTTCTATGATTGAGAGCAGGAGTGGTCCTCAGACTTGTCCTAAAAGTCCAATAAAACAGAGAAAGCAAGTTTACAACAACTGATGCAATTGTGTGTGCTGTGTGAAAAACATCTTACACTAGATTTTAGTATAGATCGTGGGAAACAGGTTCCAGGTGCTCCAGAGATACAGGGAACCATTACCCTGACCTACAGACCCGTGAGCGTCTTATGAACTTCTATTTATTCATTATTTTACTTCTAAAAAGGTAGTTACTGAGCTCCTTCAAGTCATGCATGGTGCCAGGCATCTTCGTTTCCTTACACCTACTATTTTAAACCCCTATTTCAAGTGCCAATGGGCCATGGGGAGGGGACATGACTATGGGCTCTGACCCCACAGCTGCCTAGCTTGGCTCTACGGGTTGATCATGACTGACTTCTCAGAGGCTCTACTTTATAATTTGACTAGAGGTCCGATGCACAAAAATTCATGCAAGAGTAAACCTTTCTTCCCTCATCTGCCGGCTGCTCTCCAGCGCTCGGGACCCAGGCTTTCCTCCTTTGGCCGCCGGCAGGCACCTGGGACCCTGGCTGGCTTCCTCCAGGCCCCGGCTTCTTCAGGAAGGACATCCCGAAAGACGTCCGGAAGACATCTGGTCTAATTAGCATATTACCCTTTTATTATTATAGATAGCTTCTGATGGATTGTATTTATCCAGCAGACCCAACCTTACCCAAGGGAATTTATTTGCATAATAGAGCAGACCAAAGTCATGATGCAGAGTATACATGAAAAGACCAAATCTCTTGGCCAGTCATTTAATTTCATCTCTCTTGGAATTGCAAGGGCTCTCTAAGAAAAAGAATAAACCTGTCAAATGTCCTGAGTTTACAGCTCACAGTAATGAATATTTTGATGTGTGATAAAATGTGATATGACTCAGAAGATACAGTAGCCAGGTTAGGAATCTTGTTTGCCAGAAAGGCTGCCACCCAGAGTAAAATTCTTCAGGTCAATTTAGAAAAAATTAATTTTGTCATAATTTGATTCTCTGCAACCAGATCTGAAAAAGGGTCAGCTGGAGCCCTGCCCTGAGAGTCAGGAGAACTTGTTTCTAGTCTTGGTCCTGCCACTACTTTGGCATACCTCCTCGGCCAAATAATCTGGGACTTAGGTTTCCTCCTCTGTAACTTCTGGGCCAGCTATGAAATTCTGACCTGCGATTCTAAGACTATTCATGTCTTAGAGCCGCCCTTAATTCTGTGGAAAGCAAATTCGGACCCAACATTAAATGGCTAAAGCAGCTAGGACAAGGGTCAGCAAACTTTTTCTGTAAGAAGCCAGACAGTAAATATTTTAGGCTTTGTGGTCCATATGGTCATACTTAGTCAACTCTGCTGTTGTAGAAGGAAGAAACCATAGATAACACAAAAACAAAAGAGGAGGGCTGTGTTCCACTACAGCTTTATGAGGCTGAAATTTGAATTTCACATAATTTTCACACAATGCTGTTATTCTTTTGATTTTTTCCCAACCATTTAAAAATATAGTGACAGGAGAAGATTTGACTTTGGGTAATGGGCACATGGTGCAATATATAATATGCAATGTTACAATATCTTGTAACATAGAAACCCATGCCTAAAACCTATATGATCATGTTGACCAATGTCACCCCAATAAATGTAATTGAAAAATATAAAATAAAAATATAAAAATCATTCTTTTTTAAAATTTTTTAATGTTTTTATTTATTTTATTTTATTTTTTTGGTTTATTTTTTTATTGCTTAAAGTATTAAAAAGAGTATTACATATGTCTCCTTTTTTTCCCCCCACCCTTGACAATCTCCTGGCCTCCCCTACCCTATAAAAATCATTCTTACCTCACAGGCCAAGCAAAACAGTCAGCAGGTTGGATTTGGCTCACAGGCCTTAGTGTGCCAACTCCTGAGCTGGAACACTGGTGAAACAGCCCAGGATGGTTGGAATGGAGGGTGAGAAATGGTAGAGTGTGGATAGATGAGCCTGGAGAGGTAACAGGAGAGAAACTGTGGAGAACCTTGGAAGTCTTGCTAAGGAGTTTGAACCTTCTCCTCTGGATACCAGGGATCCACTGAGGGCGTTGGGACAGGAGGAATCGGATCAGAACTGCAGTGTAGAAAAACACTGTGGCTACTGTATGAAAAATGGGTCAGAGGGAATAAGTTTGAGAGATATTAAGGAGGTAGAATCCATGGTCTGTTGACTACCCACTTATGGATATGAGGGAAGAATTTTCCCCGCCTTTACCTGTGCTTATCCGAGCTAGCTTTGCAGGTCTTCCTCCTCGAAGGCTTGCTTCTCTGCCAAGTAGGGTCGCCCCTTTGTGTGAATTCTCACACCTTGGAATTTGCTGCTGAATGCATAAGCTTGGCTCTCCTTAGGTGCTTGGCACCTTTTATGGCCTGCCTAGTCTTAGCAAGCTCTCTCTTAATAACACGGACTCTTATGATAGCCAGACAGTTTATAGCTATCGGAACAAGCAAGGCTGTCTCCTGCCTCCTGGCTCCTATACGTGCCACTTGCTGCACTGCATGTTTGTTTGTTTTTTGCTTTTAACAATTTGGTGAATACCGACTAGTCTTTGGGGACAACTTAGGTGTCACCTGCTCTGTGAAGCTTATCTGGACTCCTGGTAGAGCTGACCATTCCTTCCTTTATGCTTCAGACATCTATCCCAGCAGCATTGCTACTTGATACACATATATGTATCTAGCTGCCTGCTAGGTAGTGAACTTGCAGAGGGCAGGAACTGCTCCAAAGTAAACCCTCAGTATAGGGGCCTTGAATGAAGGGACGGTGATGATGATGACAGTCAACATCAACTAAGCATTTCCTGTGTATTAGACTCCATGGTAAAGGCTTTACCTATATAATTCCTCATAAGAGTCCATTAGTATTTCCACTTCGTAGGGAAGGAAACTCAGGTTAGGTAATTTGCCCAAGATCACACAGTTAGCCAGGATTTAAACCCAGGTCAACAGAGTCCATCAATTAGTTACTAAATGGAGTCAGACCAAACCCAGTCCTCCTCTGGCAGTGACCTGCAGTCAGTTGTATGTGTCTGACAGACTATGTAATCCTTAAGCCACCAACCAAAGACCTTGCTCCTGCACCAACTGGATAAGATGCTGAAACTGGCCCCATTCGACAGGCTCCAAAGGGTGTGTGAAGGTGGAGCGGAAGGGAAGGGAGAAAGCAGACTCCTACATAAGAGCTAAAGTGAGTGTTTAGAGAGGCTCAGAAAAGAGAAAACAAAGACTGAACTGACAGCATTTATACCAACTGCCTTTGTCTTGTTGAGAGAAACTCAGTTTCCTGACTGGCCTCCTGACCCTAGTCAAGTATCTCATTAATCTGGTGGACAATTAAAAGGTGGTTAATGATGGGGCGACAGGTGGGGTCATTATCTTTATAAGCCAACTGGATAAGCCAGTTCATTTCAGCTGATTTTTTATGTGCACCTACTTAGTTCCAGGTCCTGAGCTAGGTTACAAGGATACAGAGATACTGTGGCATGGCCCTTGACCTCGCAGAGTTTATGGTCTAGTCCACTGCTGTGTGCCAGGACTCTGCTAGGCACATCCATGTACCAACATCCTTATTCCTCAGACATATATCCAGCTATGGCAGATACCCAGCCTACTGTGAGAAAGATGCCCCAGAGCAGTCTAGATAAAGCACTCAAAGTCAGAGGAGAGCGAGAGAGATTCCATCTAGCCAGAGAGTTAGGAAAGGTTTTATAGGAGGCAGCTCTGACCTGGTCTCTGGGGCTTAGATTGAGATACATGGAGAAAGGGCGTTCCTGGTTGAGTGATAAAGCGAAAGCGAAGACCTTAGGTAAAGCGAGGCAAGGAATGGTAGGGGGTCACTTTGGCCAGCACCAAAGGATAAATAAAGGTTTGCAGTGGGAGCTTAGGCTGACAAAGAGGTTGGGAACTGACTCTGATAGACCTTAAATATGAATCCAGAGACTCTGCTAGGATTGTTTTAGCCCATGGGTGATACCCCTCCCCCAGAATTTAAAAATAAAAAGTAGCTAGCTCCCACCTCATGTATGAAAATTAATTGTCCTGCATAGTACTTAGGTTCCCCCTTCTTTTGTCTTTGCACCGTAGTTCCTGGACCTTTCCTTCAACAGCCTGAATCCAGAGGCCATCTGTGAGCTCGGGATTCTGCCACGCCTCCGTGTCCTGCTCCTCACAGGCAACGGGCTCACCTTTCTGCCAATGAATTTGGCTGTCACAGAGCAGTAAGTTCTACAGCCGAGACTCCATCTATGTGTTTCTTCGTGAACCTTCATCTGAGTACAAGTAACCCAGGAAATAGTCCAAAGCAGTTCGGAAGCCTTATAAAGACAGGCTTCCAGGGAAGGCAACCATGGGAGCAGGACCCCAAAGGATAGGGAGGCTTCGATGGGCGTCCCCTCTCCTCTGTGTTATTAGGAGAGACACAGGTGTCTGGCAAGTTGCTCTACTTGCTTCTGATTGGTCACTGGTAAATTGTGGATATTGCTCTTGCCAGACTATTCTTCATGAACCCTCTAAATGACTTTTGCATATTCCCATCCCGCACATTTGCTGAGGCCATGCCTTTTGGCCAGAATGTACTGGTTCTTCCTCTCATCATCATCATCATCATAATAATAATAATACACATGTAGTACTTAACACATATTAACTCATTTAATCCTCACACCTATGAGTAGGTGTCCTATTATCACCCCCATTTTATAGACAAGGAAATTGAAGCATAGCTAGGATAAATAACTCCGCTAGAGTTACAAAGCCAGTAAGTGGCAGAGCCAGGTCCATCTGACTCCAGAGACCACACTTAAGACCATTATATCCTCTTCTTACGTAGATTTTGTATATAGTCCAAGGGTTAGCTCAGACCCTCCTCCTTCCTCTATCAGAATCCTTCCCATCTTAACCATTTTTAAGTGTACACTTCCATGGCATTAAGTACATCCAAATTGTTGTGCAACCATCACCATCATCCCTCTACAGAACTCCTTTCATCTTCCAAAAATTGCAATAACTGACTACTGAATCAGACACTTCTAAGAAGAATGCCAGATAACTCCCTGGATTCCAATCATATTCCTTTTTGCCCTCAAGGTATACCAACAATCATATCTACTCTTGATAATTAGTGCCAACCACCCAGCCAATATAATAAGCCCCTCGTTCCCTGCCGATTGGTTCAATGGAACAGAGAAGCCAAGTGGCCAGTAGCAAACTCAGTCTCTGGTTAAGTGGAACTATGCTTGTGTCCCCTGTAAAAGTATTCCTCCTTAGGAAACTAAGACCTTTAACTCAGAAGAGCTCAGAGTTGCAGGATGAGAAGCAAAGATGCTGAATATGGAGTGTTAGGTATGCTGCTAAGAGGAGCAGCTCTCATTTTCATACATTCATTCCTAGATCCTCTGTTCTGGTTGTGAGGCTTTCTCAGCCCCTCTGCCACTTCTGGAGTCAGCACACTCCAGTGCAAAAGTGGCCCTGAATATTGCATGAACCCCTTTGCATCTCTTCTTCCAAATATTAACCTCCCCAATTTTGGGTGGTTAATTCCAAGAAGCCTTAAAGAAGATTGTGTGTGTGTGTTTTTTTAACACATATATGTATTTGGGTCTTTATTTTCTAATTTATACTCATTATTTAGTGTGCAGTACGGTGAACTTTTCCATTTATTTTGGCCAAGTTCCTAGGGGCACTCAAAGATGGAGCCATTTTAAATGACATTAAACTAGCTGGATATTTTCTGAATCACTCTGATGATACAAATTTGGGCTACAATTTTGTGAGAGTACCAGTCTGCCCTCTGCATTGCCCTTTCCTGTTCACTCCAAGGCAGCCTTCCCCTGGCCATGGGATGAGGGGAAGGGAGGTAGTTCTGGTGCACTCTCTCCCAAGGGTATATCCCTTTAGGATCGCAGATTCATATAGGGGGTCTGCAAGTACAGGCCCCTCCTTCTGTTTCAACAAGACCAGCAAATGTCCTCAAGGCAAGTGGCTTCTTGTGCTCAGTTCCTGTCTCTGGATTTTTCGATTTTGGCATGATATTTCCTTACATGTTTTTAAATGATAGGTCTTTTTTTGTTTTTATATTTTATTCATTATTCCAATTTCAGTGAAATGTCTTGTTACGTAAAGCAAGTCTTCATTACTCTACACTTCTATTTCCTTACATATAAGCTCAGAAGAATAAATGCACCCCTACTTACATCAGAGTAACAATTGAAATAATTGTGCTTTAAAGCCTGTGAGGCTCCGGACAAATATTATTGTCATTTTCTTCCCACTCATCTCTGTCCACTCCCAGTATGCTCTGTGGATCAACCTCTTAAATGTTGGTGATCCCCAGTTGTCCTCTCTTAATCTGCTATTTTTCTTAATCTTTATGCTCTTTCTTAATGTTCTCATCTTGTTCCGTCTGTTATTTCTCTGTCTCACTTCTAGCTTCTGAGCTGTAATCCCATAGATCCTGTTTATCATACCAAACTCATAGACATGCCATGCCAAGCGGGGCTCAGTGGTGGGCACTGCTCTCCGTGCTAGAAACCTGGGCATATGCCTGAATTCTTCCCTCCCTCACACATCTATCCAGTCATCAGATGCTTTGAATTGTACTTCCTAACTTTTTCTCAACCCTGCCATTTCTGTTTGGTCTCAGTTTCCAGTTTCTTACCTCCTAACCCATCCTCCTTACCATCAGCCAAAGTGATGTTTCTAAAATGCACATCTGATGAGAAAAGTGACCCCAAAGGATTGAGGAACTTCTCCAGAATCACATGACAGGTACCTGCCAGCTACCTCCAATGTCACAGGTTTCCACACTCCTTTCTCAGAGTCAAAAGGAGCTTAAGCTCATTAAAATTAAAATAGATTCACACCATACCCATCAGAAAATTGAAGATCAGAGGAGGGAAAATGTATATATATATAATGCACATCTGATTCTACCACCTCCCTGCTTACAGTCCTTCAGCAACTCCTCACTGTGCTAGATAAACTCCATTAACATTGATTGTAAGGCTTTATGAATTGACTCTACCTACTTCTCCATCCTCTTTTCTCTTCACCTTTCTCCATTTCAGCATATATCTCATCTATTATGAATTATTTGCATCTCCATTTCTGGATAGATCACATTATGATCTCTGGGTGCATGAAGGGAATCATATTTGACCTACTCCATCTTTTGACAGCTCTCATACTTGTTTTGACCGACAGCTGATACTTGAGCTCTCCTATGAGGCCTATTCCCTTTCCCCACTGGACCACACGAGTCGGTTCTCTCAGGCTTGACCAGCACAGATCAGAGGGGATTGTTACCTCCCTTTTTCTAATCACTGTGCTCCCAGCACCACCTAAGAGAGCACTAGCTTTGTAGCAGCCACATCATGAGTCCTCTTCTACTCAAGTAAACTGTTAATCCATGCCTCCCTCATGCTGTGTTTGGCCTGGTGGGTTTTCTGTATCTTATCACAGCGCTGATCTGACAGTTGAACATACCTTAGAGCTTGCTAAATTTCATCTTGTTTGCCACAGCCCTTGGTTCAGTCAGTTGAACGGTAATTTTAGCCAAAGTCTTGCAATGTAAAATAAAAGAAACCCCCTTTCACCATACAGAGAAAGGAATTGACCAGAGATGCTTGACACCACCGAGAACTGACAGCAAGCAAAGCAGCAGCAGCCCGAGAGTCAGAGCTCAGGGCTCCTGATCCCCATTCCCATGCTGCATCTAAAGGGACACAAAAAAATTAAGTTAAAACTGTCAGATTTTAAATGCCATTAATTCCTTTGGCCAAGAGAAGGTATAATAAAAATAGCACCACTCTGAACAGCTGGAAACCTTGGCCTCTCCACTAACAGACGCCTGCCACTTCTAAGAGCTCTTCTCCCAGGATTGCCCTGGGAAGGGCTTGGTGGGAGAGCCTGAGTCTTTCTTCCGGTCATGCATCTTGTCCTCCTCACCCACCTACTGACTGTCCCCCTATTTTAAGACAAACTTTTCTATGTTATAATTCGGGTGACACTTTTAAAAGGCAAAGCGCTGTAACTTGTCACAAGAGACAGGACAGAGCCAGCTTCTTCTCTGTTATGGGGTCTAAGAGGAATTTCTTTGAAGGCTTATTTCTTAGCTGTTCAGTATTTCACTGGAGTAAAATAAAGGTTGGCCAATTAATTATAAATCAACAGAGTTGCTGTGCACCCGCCTGTAATTCTCTCAGGTACCGGTAGAAATTTAAAATTCAATGTATAAAAGTTGGTCCTTTCAGAAAGGAAAAAAGTCATCTGTGACCTTGAAATTCACGAACAAAGGCTTCTTTCCTTCTCTGCTGTCTCTGGTCTTTGAATGTCAAGCCTGTTTCCCTCCGCACTGCCAGGGCTCTTTCTGAAATCATATCTGACTGGTTCCCTTTCTAGTCAGAACTGTCATGGTTATAACTGGAACACTGGGAATCTCACAGCCATGCCGTAGGACCACACTAAATGTAGGTCCTAGGCATTATGGGGGAGCCAGGCAGGTCTGTCAGCTTTCACATCTGCTCCTCTCTGACTTGCCTCATTTTTCTGTACAGGTGAGCTGCCTGTGTCTGTCTAGGCCCCGTGGTGGGAAACATGGCTGCCCACAGCTTCTAAATACATTACAGTTCAGCCACCAAGAGATCCTTTCCCTCCCTGTTCCTTTCCCTCTGTCACTGTGGTTAAGAGCACAGCAAATTCCCTCTCTGTGTTTTATGGTGTAACTTAAATGTTGCCTTCCTTGGGCCTTCCTCACAGACTGGGTAATTCCCACCTGCTTTGCACCTCTGTTATAGCCTTTGTCCCACTGCGAGCAGTGTGTCCACCCCCTCCACAAGACTGTAAGCCTCTTGAGGGAGAGAATGCATTTGTTCTTTTTCTCTTTGTATTCTCAGTGCCCAGCTCCATAAATGTTTGTAAAAGAAATTCGTGAGTGTGAATGGATGAGTGAATGACTATTGTACCCTCTCTAAATTCACCTTTGAAATATTCCTGACTCTAGTGTCCTCTTATAGTCCTTTTGGACTTTTGAACTCACTACCTATCTTTATCAAGCTCTCTCTGGCACAGGCAACAACTTCCCATCCTTCTCCCCACCCTTTACTAGTAATCCACACGGGACTTGAAGATGTGATGTGAGAGGTGAGGGCTGCAGGACAGGGCCTGGGGTTTCGAGTCAAGTTTGAGCTCTGCCACTTTCTAGCTTTGAGACTATAGGCAAGTCACTCTGAGTGTGAGTTTCCTCATCTGAAAAGGAGATAACACTTGTCTTCCATAGTGCCGTTCTGAGAGGACAGATCTAAAACACCTAACACAGCCCTTGCCGATTTGCTCAGTGGTTAGAGCGTCGGCCCTCGACTGAAGGGTCTCAGGTTCCATTCCAGTCAAGGGGACATACCTTCACCTTCATTGCAGATTCAATCTCAGACCCAGTCGGGGTGCAATTAACAAGAACAAAAAAAACACCCAACATGATGCCAGGAATGCAGTAAGCTCTGGAGAAATGTTACCCTACCTTCTTGCTATTTGTGGCTTATATGCATCTATATGTATTTGTGACTGAATGTCAGTGTGTGCATTTATGAGTGTATGGAGGAGATGGAATGAGAACATGACTTGAGTCATCTGCCTTTGTGTACTTAAAAAGAGTGACCTAGACCTCATCCACCTGGGGACAAAATTGAGGTCACATTAATGGTAGTACCTAAAAGGCCACTACTTCCTGCCCCATCTGTGTGACTCAGGACCTCAGCCTGTTAAATCCCACTTTTGGGTGTGTCTGGGAATCCTCCAAGGGTTTAAGTTTAAAAAGAGACTTCTCGGTTTTTCACTGATATGTGCATTTTATAAAGGCACGTTAGCCTTACCGCAACCAGCCTACCTTACCCCACCTACTGAGTGGCAAGGCTATGGTCCATGTCAAGGGCATTGTCTCCTGGTGCTCTCCTGGTGAGCATCCTTGGGGTGATACAGCATACCTGGGTGTCTTTCCCGACCTCCAACTCTGCAGTGTTCTCCCTGCAGAACACTTTCCCCAACTCAGTTATGCCTCAGTCACTCTGGTATTTTCCATGAGAACTACAAGTGCCCATTTCCCTCAATCTTGCCACAACCGAGTCTCACAGAGCCTATCAGTGAATGGATGGAACCTTTCTCCATACAGAAGACTATGTATGAGTGAGGTTGGGGGAGGGAGCGACATGTTCTGGTCCTTCTCTGAGGGGCCTCTCTGGGCCACTAGAGAAGTTCCCAAGTTGGTCAGACCTCTTGATTGATTCCTTATCCTCCATTTCTTCCTGGGGATGGCGGAGTTGGTCCCCTGCCCTTGCTCATTAACCAAGATCTTTTTACTCACAGGGAGACATCTGTAGCATCGCTGACAAGCAAGAGGTACACCCTGAGGTTCCCAGCACTGGAGACACTGATGCTGGATGACAACAAACTCTCCAACCCCAATTGCTTTGCCAGCCTGGCCGGGCTCAGGAGGTAAGGCCACAAGCCTCTCTCTGCAGGGCCCTCTGTAACCCCAGCCTAGCTCACACCCTGGCTGCCACTCTGGAAGCCAAAAGGCCTGGGTTTCAATTCCAGCTCCACCACTTACCTCTGCTGTGTGGCCGTGGGTAGGTCATTTCTCCCCCTCTGAGCTTTAACCAGCTGTAAAAGTAAGGCATCAGTAAAGGCACTTCTGATCATGTGACTGGATTAGAAGCCACAAAGAGAAAGGCGGGAAAGGGGAGATATTACCAGAGACAGGATCCTGACCCTGAGAGAGGAGACAGAAAAAAAGAAAAAAGAGCCAGAATCAGAAAGATAAATTTAACGCTTTTTTGGTTGAAGTAAAGAAAATGCTGGCACTTAAATGGTTAAGTTTTATTTTTAAAAAAATATATTTTATTGATTTTTTTACAGAGAGGAAGGGAGAGGGATAGAGAGTTAGAAACATCAATGAGAGAAACATCGATCAGCTGCTTCCTGCACACCCCCTACTGGGGATGTGCCCGCAACCAAGGTACATGCCCTTGACTGGAATCGAACCTAGGACCCTTCAATCTGCAGGCCAACGCTCTATCCACTGAGCCAAACCGGTTAGGGCTAAATGGTTAAGTTTTAGATCCCTGGAAATTTTACTTTGGATTCAGCTACCATTTACTGAACATGACTTTGTTCAGTAAACCATTTATGTTACCTCATTTAATCTTCACAAGAACCTTGAAAGGTTAATAAATATTATTCCCATTTTAGAGATAGGGATATTGAGGCCCAGAGAGGCTAAGTCACTGGCTCAAGGTCACACAAGAAGAGTAAATGTCCAAGACTGAGTCCATATTCTTCCCTAAAGTTGCTTGGTATGTGTCCCTGAGGTATAATATTGCCGAGATTCTGTATTCACTTTCCTTAATTGAAGACTGAAGAAGCTAAGCCTGGACCAAAACAAGATTTTCCGGATCCCGTACCTACAGCAGGTTCAGCTCCACAACGGGTCGGGGGAATGGGTTGGAGACAGTGGGAGTCCTCGGAGAGGGCCCCCATCCATTCTGCAGCCCAAATCCTGGATATTTGAGGCCTCAGATGAACATCCGAATTATACCATACTGCCCATGAAAAAGGATGATGACCGGACAGGTGAGTGATGCCCCTCGTTCCAGAGACTCTTGCCCCATGGTGAGAGGAAGCTTCTGAGAGTTTATTCTGAAAGTCTGGCTCCCTGGGGAGCTGCTGCACTTCAGCTATTGGGCCTGGGGAGGTGGAGGTCTCACATGAATTATTTCAGTGACTTTCTAACTAGTTCTCAGTTAAGATGCTTCTAAAATCTAATTAAAAGTTGATTTAAAAAAAAACAAAAACCTGAACAAGAAACTCAGAGGTAAGGCTTTCCGGAGAGGGTTAATTCTGGGGTGCACTGAGGTTCTCAAAGGGCTCAGCTTCTTTCCAGGTTCTTTTCTACCGTGCTTGGCCAGCTTGCTGTCTCTGTAGGTTGATCCCTGGTGAGTGTCAAGATGGCCCCTAAGTGCCAACAAAGCCAGATGGCAACAAAGACGGTTTCCTTTCATGTGTTGCTTTTCAATTTTGCTGTTTAAATTATTCTTTCAAAGAGGGTTTACATGTAGTAGACTTTTCTGAGTTTCTAAATATTCAAAATCACCTTTATATTGGAATGCTAGTTTGGTTGAATAGCTTTAAAATAGTTTTCCCTTAAAACTTTGATGATATTACTCCATTGCCCTCTAGATCCATTGTTGCCAATGATGCCAATCCGATTCTCATCTCTCTGTAGGAAATCTATTTTTGCTTTCCGGAATTTAATATCTTCCTCTTATCCTTTGGGATTTTTACTAGGGTGAATCTTCATGGACAACTCTTTTTGTTTATCCTGTGAGGTACTTTAAAGGTTCTTTCAACCAGAGACATGTGGTTTTCTTCACCTTGGAGAAATTTCCTTTCTTTTCCCCTTTCCATTCTCTTTGTCATCTCCATCTGAAATTCTATAATTTGCTTAAAGCTGGATCTACCTTCTAGTCCTCTTTCCTGTTATTCTTTATATTTCTCTGCCTTTTTGCACTGCATCCTGAGAGTCAGCTTAGTCTTTCATTTTATGAATTAGCTCTTCAATTGGGTCTGCTCATTTATCCAGCACATTTATTAAGTCTTTTGTTTGATTATCCTATTTTAAATTCACAGAATTGTTAATAGCTTCTCTTCCCTGCTTTTGTTTTAGGAATGAAATAGCCTTTCAGATTTCTCAGAGGATACAATTATTCTATTTTAAAGTTTTCTTTTTGTTAACTAAACTCTCTTGTGGTGTTTCTTTCAGATGCTAGTTCTTCTATTTTTCATATTTAATGACTTTGTTTCATAGTGTTAATTTTCCTAAAATACAAGGAGATTCTTAATTGTCCATCTTTTTGTTGAACAATTCCCAATCAGAACCTGAGGATGCAGGTTGTGATGTCTGGGCTGCTTCCTGAGTGTGGAGAAGGGCAGGATGTGCATTCAGGCTATGCTGCAGCTCATTTCCTAGATGTGGGGGTGGGGGCTCTCTGTCTCCCCAGAGGATTGCTCTGCAGCACCCACACCTGTGACCACAGCCCTTCCTCCTGCTAATTCCTATTTTGTTCCTTGCACAAACCTTTCCCAGACTCCTTTCCAGCCCAAGTCACAGGAGAAGTTATTTATACCATGTGGTATTCCACCCCATCATGGTTTGTGTTATTTCATGGAACCTTTTACAGTATGTCATTAACACGTGAAAAGGGTCTCGTTAGCTGGAGCAAAGTTGAGTGGTGCTTGCACAGGATGTAGTCCCGGTCAGTGCTCTGATTGATTAGGTTGAACACACTGTTTATTGGCTCATCTCTTTCTGCTGGTCTCAGAATGACATCACTCTGCGGCCTCTCACAGTGCTGCTGGTTATTCTTAGCCTTTCTCCTGAATTCACTGTCTTAACACATTCCATTTCTACTAATATAACAAATAGTATTTTTAAGTCCTCTGACATAATATCCTTTATCCACATTTCTCTCTTCTAAGACACATTGATTTGTCTTCTGATCAATACTAACTGCCCAGTAGTTCTGAGGCTAGAAAGAGCTTGTATGTTGCAAAAAAAAAGAAGGTCAGTTTAGTAAGTGAGGGATGCAGGGTAGCATGAGATAAGATTGGAAAAGTAGGCAGGGGCAGGTCAGGCAGGACCTCAAAGGCCTTGCCAAGGAGTTTGGATTTTATTTTAAGTGCAAAGGGCTTATTACCTGACAGATGTCACCGCCAGCTCCTCTTCCCAGTTAGCATTGGGTGAGGACCCCTCTGGGAGGAACTCTGCTGTCCACAGTGGGTGGCTGGCCCAGACCCTGGCCTCTCTGGAGTCACTCCATGCTCTCTCCAACATTTGTTGTATTTCTCTTTTGTTTCAGAGGTTGTGTTCTCACCTTACCCTGGGTTCTCAACCTCAGAGGTAAGCACTATTTCTTTTATATTTGCATTCTTTAGTTAGCAGGCAGGTCCTGGGCCTCACACAGTGCATGGGCCGCATTCACTGTGCTCAGATGCTACTCAGTAAGTGGAGGTTGCTGCCTCCAGTGATGAAGCTAGCATTGAAGTAAAGCTGCCACCAGATGGATTTCATTTAGCTCCTAACGAGAGTCCCCCAAAGCAAGTGGTCCTTGCCAGTTATGCCACTGTATGTCATTAACACGTGAAAAGGGTCTTGTAAGCCAGGGTCATGCCACTGGCTTAGACAGTTTATTTTTATTACCCCAAAATACTGGTTTTCCTCTCAAGGTAAACACTTACAACCCAAGCTCACGAAGATTGATGCACCAACTAACTGTTGATTTATTTTACAATATGAAGTACAACTACACATTAGCTAATGGAGCTTGGAAGAGAATCTTGTTCATTTGAACCCAGTCAGTAGCCCAACATCTACCTTGTAGTTTCCCCGGCTTCCATCCAACTCAGGAACCAGTGAGTGAACTGAGTTAGGCACGCTTAACCCAGCTCTTTTCAATTTTCTGTTTGATCAAACATGTTGACCCTCGGCAAGTTGGGTTGTGCTGAGAGGCCAAGACCCTGCAAGTTACTCAGATGCACACTGGGCCACGTTCAGGCCCCACAGCCTGCCTGAAGTGATTCAGGACTTAGCTGTTGTTCCACCCTGCCATGAAGAGCCTCCACTGTGGTGCTAGGGAATTAGCTCACATGTGAGCTCAGAGAACTTGGAACCAGAACTTTGGGCCCTTGGAGACATCTTCCTTTATGACCCCAGATGTAGCTTCTGTCCAAACTTCTCTACAATGGCTATTCTTTTCACCACACCCATAGGAAGGTCATGCTGGCCCTCATGGCTTTCAACTTCTTTATCATCAAGGCACTTTGACTTGGACTTTTTTTTTCCTTCTAAGACAAGCAAGGTATGTGTACTTCCTCCCATATTTGAGATTCTTCCTGTGAAGTCACTGAAGGCCAGGAACCAGACGCTGGCCCCACCCTTCCCAGAGCTGAGGTGCCTTAGCCTGGCCTACAACAAGGTGACTTTTTGCTTCTCGACCTATTTCCTCAGGGGCACAGATGGGAGGGTGGGATGCCAGCTGCTCTGGCCTAAAGGCCAGCCCTCTAATTCCCGGCATTACAGGTCTGGGGCTCAGGAATTCTCAGGGTGGAGGAAGTGGAGGGAGTTTAGGCCAAGGCAGGAGTCCGTCCATTCGGTCACAGATATTTATTTAGCAATTGTCATGTATCAGGCTCTGTTTTAGGCTTGGGTATACAGCTGTGTAAAGAAAGATTGGGTCCTGCCCTTACGGGGCTTGTCACTATAGAGAAGACTAATACTAGACAAATAATCACAATATTAGCATGTTTAGTGTTATACAGAAATCGGTAGTGCTGTGAAGTATATGATGGGGATGAGGAAGGGTGTCTAACCTAATGTTTGGGATTAGGGAAGATTCTGGAGAGAGTGGTATTTAAGTTGAGATCTGAATCAATGAATTTAATTAGGTGAAAAGTAAGGGTAGAGTAAAGAGAAATGTTCTAGCCCTAAGGAACAGCAGATATAAAGTCCATGGGACAGATTTAACATGTGTTTCCTTAACATGTCTTACATTAATATATTTTGCCAATATCCATGTCCTGTTTTAATTCCTGTAAACCCCACTAACAGAGTCCTTCTCAAGTCTGAAATACAGACAACTTTTAAGGTACTCTGCTTACATTCATTCTAAGGCAATCAGCTAAACCCCCCAAGTGTTTTCTTCCAAGGGTTTTATCATTTTAGCTTTGGCATTTAGGTCTTTGATCTATTTTGAGTTAATCTTTAAATGTGGTGTGAAATAGAGGTTTTCTCAACATCATGTATTGAAAAGACTATTCTTTCCCCATGGAGTGATCTTCTCACCCTGTACAAATCGGACCATAAGTGTGTTATGGATTCCTCTTTCATTTTAGAAATTGGTAATTTGTGTCTTATTTTATTGGTCCAAGATAGTTAGAAGTTATCCCTTTTATTTAATGTTTTATTATTAAACTACCTGCTGGTTTCACTGTATTTCTCTATTATTTGTCTGTTTTCCATTTTATTAATTTCTACTCAAAGATTTATTTTATACTACTCAGTGAATTTAATTTGCTCTTATTTTTCTAATTTCCCAAGTAGTATAATTTTAGGCCATTGATTTAGACCTTTCTTCTTCTTTTTTAAAAAATATGTTTTTTTTGATGTTTAGAGAGAGAGGGGAGGGAAATGGATATAGAGATAGAAACATTGATAGGAGAAAAGCATCATCGAATGGCTGCCTCCTGCACATCATCTACTGGGGACCAAGCCCACAACAGGAGCATGTGCCCTGACCAGGAATTGAACCAGTGACCTCTTGGTTCAGAGATTTATGCTTAACCATGGAGCCACACCAGCTGAGCAGACCTTTCTTTTTTTTTAATTTAAGCATTGATTTAGCTGCATCTTACAAATTGTGATTTGTGTTTTTATTTTATTTTAAATATATTTGTATCGACTTCAGAGAGGAAGGGAGAGGGAGAGGGAGAGAGAGATAGAAACATCAATGATGAGAGAGAATCATTGATCAGACCTCCTGCATGCCCCCTACTGGGGATCAAGCCTGCAATCCAGGCATGTGCCGGGATCCTTCAGTCCGCAGGCGAAACTGACTAGGGCATGTTTTTATTTTCATTCAATTAAAATATTTTAAAGTTTTGTTGTGAGTTCTTCTTTGACTCACGGGTTGTGTAGAAGTGAGTCAATTTCCAAATATATGGAGCTCTTTTATATGTCTTATATTTGTTTCTAATTTAATTCTGTTGTGCTAGATAACATAAGCTGTATGATTTTATTCTCCTGAAATCTGTTTAAGCTTGTTTTATGGTCCACCCTATATTCTATCTTCATGGACATTCCATGTTAATTTAGGAACAAAATGTGTATTCTGCAGTTTTGGGGGGTAGTGTTCTCTCTCTCTCTCTCTCTCTCTCTCTCTCTTTCTCTCTCCATATATATATATATATATATAAAGTTAAGGTGGTTGGTAGTGTACTCAGAGCTTTTCTGTGCCATTTTTTGTCTAGTTGTTCTATTGGTTATGGAGAGCTGTGTGTTAAAATCTCTAGTCATGATTATGTATTTGGTTTTTATTCTCCCTTTAGTTTTGTCAGCTTTGCTGCATGTGTTTTGAAGCTCTACTATCAGGTATATATACATTTAGAATGATTATATATACCTGTATATGTAGATCCTTTCATTATTGTGACTGTCACTCTTTGGATCTAATAACATCCTTGTCTTGGTGTACATTTTGTCTGATTTTAATAGAGATACACAGCTTTCTCTTACTATTGGCATAGTATATCTTTCTATCCTTTTACTATCAACCAAACTATAGTTTTATATTTAAAGCACTTGTCTTTGAGACAGCATATAGCTGGTTTTCGCTGGGGTGCCAGAGCCTTTTTCTATGTTCCCACTCTGGCCTCAGCTTGCAGCCTTCCCTGGGTTCCTACACCTGAGTGGTTTATATCCACACATTTGTTCCTTCCCCATCAATAGACTGGTTTTCCTTATTACTTAGTGCTGGCTGGTCTGGTGGTAGCAGGGGTAATGTGGCCAAAGGAAGGGTCCAACCCCAGTCTTAAGTACGCCCTGGGTCCCTATGTCTCAAGAATGGGTCTTTCTCGTAGTCCTACCCCTCAGCTGTAGCAGACCTCTAATTCCTGCCTTTCCTGCAGTGGCAGCTGCTCAACTCCTCCAGGCCTACACCCTGAGGAAGGCATTCTCCAGCCTCCCTTCCGGTGTCCAGTCATTCACACACAAATGGTTGTGAACCCCCCTTGTGTCTGCAGCCTGTTCTCTTACTCTAGCCCACACTTGGCCTTTAGCAAGTCATTAAAAATTTTAGCTGATTTTTTTTTGCTTTGTTTTTTTATTTATTTTCTTTATTGATTAAGGTATTACATATGTGTCCTTATCCCCCTATTGCCTCCCCCCACCCCCTACTCATGCCCTCAACCCCCTGGTGTCTGTGTCCATTGATTAGGCTTATTTGCATGCATACAAGACCTTTGGTTGATCTCTCCCTCTTACCCCTGCCCTCCCTTCCCTTCCCTTTGAGTTTTGAGCATCTGAGAGATGCTTCTCTGTCTCTGGATCTGTTTTTGTTCATCAGTTTATGTCGTTCATTATATTCCACAAATCAGTGAGATCATGTTATATTTATCTTTCTCTGACTGGCTTATTTCGCTTACCATAATGCTTTCCAGGTTCATCCTTGCTGTTGCAAATGGTAGGAGTTCCTTCTTTTTTACGCCGGCAAGTATTCCATTGCATAGATGTGCCAAAGTTTTTTAATCCATCAATATATTTTTATTGATTTTTTTTACAGAGAGGAAGGGAGAGGGATAGAGAGTTTGAAACATCAATGAAAGAGAAA
>NW_006383005.1:920422-957022 GCF_000327345.1 Myotis davidii
TCATGATGTGTGATCTTTCCAATATAATGCTGGATACAATTTGCTAGAATTTTGTTGAGGATTTTAGCATCTATATTCATCAGAGATATTGGCCTATAGTTCTCTTTCTTTGTGTCAGTGTCTTTATCTGGTTTTGGGATTAGGGTTTTGCTGGCTTCACAGAAAGAACTTGGAAGTATTCCTTCCTCTTGAATTTTTTGAATAGTCTGAGAAGGATAGGTTTTAGTTCTTCTTTGACTGGTAAAACTCCCCTGTGAAGCCATCTGGCCCCAGGCTTTTGTTTGTTGGAAGTTTTTCGATGATTGCTTCAATTTCCCCCGTAGTTATCAGCCTATTAAGATTTTTAGATTCCTCCTAATTGAATTTTGGAAGGTTGTATTTTTCTAGGAATATATCCATTTCCTCTAGGTTGTCCAGTTTGTTGGAATAGAGTTGTTCATAGTATTTTTTAACAATCCTTTGTATTTCTGTGGGATTGATGGTTACTTCACCTCTTTCATTTCTGATTTTGTTTATTTGGGTCCTTTCTCTTTGCTTCATGGTGAGCCTGGCTAGAGGTTAATCAATCTTGTTTATCCTTTCAAAGAACCAGCTCTTGGTTTCATTGATCTTTTGTATTGTTTTTTTGGTCTCTGTTATTTATTTTTGCTCTGATCTTTAATACCTCCTTCCTTCTGCTCACTCTGGGCTTTTCTCGTTGCTTTCTTTCTAATTCTTTAAGTTGTAGAGTTAGATGATTTATTACCATTTTTTCTTGTTTTGGTTTTTTGTTTGTTTGTTTTTGAGGTAGGCCTGTAGAGCTATAAATTTCCCTCTCAGGACTGCTTTCACTGTTTCCCATAGATTTTGGATTGTTGTGTTTTCATTGTCATTCATTTCCAGGATGTTTTTAATTTCTTCTTTGATCTCTTTGGTAACCCAATCACTGTTTAATAGCTTCCAAGTGTTTGAATTTTTTTGATTGTTTTTATAGTAGTTTATTTCTAATATTATGCCATTGTGGTCTGAGAAGATAATTGATATGATTTCAATCTTGAATTTGGAGAAACTTTGCTTGTGACCCAGTATGTGGTCTATCTTTGAAAATGTCCCATGTGCACTTGAGAAGAATGTATATTCCTTGGCTTTGGGGTGAAATGTTCTGAAGATGTCAATTAAGTCCATTTGTTCTAGTGAGTCATTTAGGATTGTTGTTTCTTTGCTGGTTTTTTGTCGAGGATTTATCCAGTCATGTCAGTGGGCTATTAAAGTCCCCTACTATGATTGTTTTGTTGTTTATCTCTCCCTTGATATCTTCCAGTAATTTTTTTATGTATTTGGGTGCTCCTGCATTGGGTGCATATGTTTATCATGGTTATATCCTCTGGTTGTATCAATCCCTTTAGTATTATGAAGTGGCCTTCTTTATCTCTTATTATGGCCTTCACTTTGAGGTCTATTTTTGTCAGACACAAGTATTGCTACCCCAGCTTTTCTTTTTTCATTTCCATTTGCCTGACAGATATTTTTCCATCCCTTCACTTTCAGTCTTTGTGAGTCCCTTGTTCTGATTTGGATCTCTTGTAGACAGCATATATATGGGTCATGTTTTTTTATTCATTCAGCCACTCAATGTCTTTTGATTGGACCATTTAGTCCATTTATGTTTAAAGTTATTACTGATAGGTACTTGTCTGTAGCCAATTTTATATTTTTGTGCCTGTTCCTTCTTCCCTTTTTATTTCTTCTTTTTACACCAGTTTCTTTAGCATTTCTTGTATTGCTGGTAGTGATAAACTCCCATAGCCTTTTTTTTTGTCTGTGAAGCTCTTGATTTCAACTTCAATTTTGATTGATAGCTGGGTATATTTTTATTGGATTCAGTCCCTTAGTTTACATCACTATGTATATTTCTACATAACTTTCTGTCTCTCTCTTGCAGCCTTTAAGATTCTCTCTTTGTCCTGAACATTTGCCATCATAATTATGACATGTCTTGGTGTGGGTCTTTTCAGGCTCATCTTTTTGGGACTCTCTGTGCTTGTGTGACTTTTTTCTTCCCAACATCAGGGAAGTTTTCTGACATTATTTCATCAAATAGATTTTCTAACCCTTGTTCCTCTTCCTGTCATTCTGGCACCCCTATTACCCATATGTTGCTTTGTTTCATGTTGTCCCAAAGCTCCCTTAGGCTCTCCTCCTGTCTTTTAATTTTTTTTCTCCAGTTGCAGTTCAGTTTGGGTGTGTTTTGCTTCCTTGTCTTCTAATTCGCTAATTCGGTCCTCTGCTTCTCCTAGTCTACTGTTGAAACTTTCCATGGTCTTTTTTATTGCAGCTATATTACTCTTGATTACTTCTTGATTCTTACATATGTTGATTTTTTTTTACCCATCCAGTTTATGAACTGTATGACCTTTATTCTGAATTCTTTTTCTGACATATTGCATGCCTCTGTTTCACTTAGCTGCTTTTCTGCCATTTTTCTCCTTTTCTTTCCTTTGGGGGTTTCTTTGTCTCCCCATTTTTGCTCTCACTGGAGGATCTAGGTGTTGAGTCATGCAGGGGCTGCTCCTTGGGCAGTGGCTGCTCCTCAGGTGGTCATAGCTGTGGCTGCTCCTCAGTTGGCGGTAGCTCCTCTGGTGGGCGCTGCTCACAGTAATGGTGATGCCTCTGGTTGGCGGGGGCAGGCTGCTTACACAGCTGCTGCTCCCCAGATGGGGGCAGGCTGCTCACAAGGCTGCTGCTTCTTGGACGGGGGCGAACTACATGTGGCTGCTGCTTTTTGGATGAGGGTGGGCTGCTCGCTCAGCTGCTCCTCCTCATACAGGGGCAGGCTGCTTGTGTGACTGCTGCTCCTCAAATGGGGTCAGGCTGCTTGCACAGCTGCTGCTCCTCGGACAGGAGCAGACTCCACGCAGCTGCTGCTCCTTGGACAAGGGCAGGTTGCTTGCAGGGCTGCTGTTCCTCGGATGGGAGTGGGCTGCTCACGTGGCTTCCGCTCCTCAGATGGGTGCGGGCTGCATGCAGCTTTAGCTGATTTCTTCTTAAATGCTTGTATGGCTCTCCTATTCTGCTGCAAGTAAGCCATTGTCTATGTCCCATCTCTCCTGCAAGTTGCCCATCTAACTTTAGATTTCTGGCCACTTGATCACCCTGAGACCTTAGCTCTCTGTTGGACTCAAGAAAACTTATGATGTAAGTTATTCAGGTGTTTTTTTCTCACTTGAGATTTTAAGTGATATTTTCCTTTATGCAGTAACAACCTAACATACATACATTTTTGTCCACTACCAGTTGTCTACTGCCAGAATGTAGGGCAGGGTGGTCTTTGGGGTTTTTTTTTAGATCTAAAACTTTGTTTTACTTACAACTATATCCCCATCATCTAGAATAGCACCTGATATATGATAGATACTCAGTAAGTTTGTTAGATGAATTAATGTTGTTTTGATCATACCAAAGAATACTGAGCTACCGGTGTTGAAATTAACATTCAACATGCTGAAGATACAAATTTTAAAACCAATTTTGCCTTCAAATGGAAACTTGCGCTCATAACATTCACTTAGAAATCAGGTAATTTTTGTGTCAAAAATAAAATAATCACTTTCAACTTTTTTACTTTAAATAATTACAGTTTGACATACAATATTATATTAGTTTCAACTAAAAGTGATTCTTACATTTTTAAATGATTGTGAAAAATCAAAAGAAGGATAATACTTCATGACATTAAAATTATATAAAGTTCAAATTTTAGAGTATACCAGTACAGTTTTGTTGGAAGAGTCACACACTTATTTGTTTATTAATTGTCAATGGCTGCTTTTGTGCTACAATAGCAAAGATGAATAGTTACGACCTGCAAAGCCTAAAACATTGATTGCTTGGCTCTTGACTGAAAAGGTTTGCCATCCATGGTCAAGATTAACAGTTCTCAACCTGTGGGTCGCGACCCCTTTGGCGGTCGAACAACCCTTTCACAGGGGTCACCTAAAACCATCTGCATATCAGATATTTACATTACAATTCATAACAGTAGCAACATTACAGTTATGAAGTAGCAACGAAAATAATTTTATGGTTGGGTCACAACATGAGGAACTGTATTTAAAGGGCCAGAAGGTTGAGAACCACTGGTCTAGATGATCAAAGCCCACCCCTAGTTCCTTTTCTTCTCTCACTCGGTACTCTCTTCCTAGGGGTGGCTTCACATACCCATTGGCCCATTGACTCACAAATTTATAACTCCCATATGGACCATTCCTCTGTACTCCAAACCAGGGTATCCACTGCCTACATGAATTGTAGCTTGGAGGTCTCAAAGGTACCTCCAAAGTACATGTATCCAAATGCATTGATGATCTTTCCCTTCAAATCTGATGTTCGTTCGTTATTCCATATCTTAAGGAATTGCTCCACCATCCTCCCCGTTACTCAAGCCAAAACCGGGTTGTCATCCTTATACTTCTCTCTCCTTTACATCGCTCCTCCCTGCCATCTCTCCTCCATTACCAAGTCTTGTCAAATTTAGGTCCTCATATTTCTAAAAATTCATTTAATGGGTTCCCCAAGGCCCAAACTCCTTAAATAGCTTCAGTCTGGCTCATACTTGCATCATTGGCCTCATTTTGCAGAAGCACCCTTTTCTCTGCTTTAGTCACACTACTTTCTGTAAATCCCCCCAAAGGCATTTCTCCTCCTTGCTATTAGGCCTTTTACACATTGTTCTCTTTGCATGGAGCACTTCCTTTCTGCATTAATCAGAGTAAGTAATACCAGCTGCTGCAACAAACTTTTTAAAATCTCAGTGACTGAACACAATAAAAGTTTCTTTCTTGCTTTTACGAACTCCACTGTGGATATTCCTGGTTGGCTGGTGATCATTCAGAGACCAGGTCCCTCAGCTCTGGCTCTGGCTCTGGCATCCCGTGGGCCATAACAGTACCGTATTGGATCCTAGGCATCTGGTGGATAGGTGATTGAGAGGTATAGAGGACAAGCAGGAGGTTTTGAACAGTCCATACCTGGAAATGGCATTTATCACTTCCACCGAGAGTGCATTGGCTAGAACTGAGTCATATGACCACATCTGGCTGCCGGGGAGGCAAGAAGATGCACAGTCTATCTGTGTGCCCAGAAAGTAGAGGAAATGATTTTTGTTAACACAGAGGTTTCTCTGCCACATACTTTATCCCCCACTGCATTCACTAATTACCTTCTACCCACCCTTCAGATCTCAGGACCACCGTATCTCCCTCACTAGTCACTAGGTCACATCACCCTAGTACTTCATATGCTTCTCTTTTATGGCATTAGTCAGAATTATAAGTCTACTCTCTTTTATGTTACTGGTTCTTCCATGCTTGCTTCCCACTAGGCAGTCCCCCATGATGACAGGAGTTATTTCTCTTTTACTCATTCCCAACCCAGTGCTTGGCACATGTATGCATTCAGTAAATAATTGACTGAGTGAACAAAAATGAAAGACAATGACTGGTTTAGTTGCCCATTGGGTATGTAGTGCTACCCAATGAAGCTACAGAGGAAGCCAAACTGAAGTGCCCTCCTCCTTACAGCCCATAGACCTTAGCACCTTCTGTGGGTCCCAAATCTGACCTAACGGCTTTTGATGTATCCAGGCATCTGAAAGGTCATGACCCCACTCCTGGGCCCTGTGATACTGATGGCTCTGATACTGTTCTATTGCTAATAGATGCCTCCCTATGGTTATCCCCAGATGTTCCAGACACTCTGCTCAACAAGAATTGTGTATTTTTTGCCCTTCAGAGGCTGGCCTCGTAGCAATGGAGCGGCCTCTGGGCTCAGACAGCCAGGAGGTCTCCCTTACTATGGGCTCTGCTTATCCCTTAGATGGATGGGTTCCCTGACCTCCCTCCACAAATTAGTACCCAGAACAGGCCTCAGTGAAAAATGCCATCAGGATTGCTGTTAAGAGGGTCTGTAGAGGTAGCTTTGAGGAAGATGAAGTGTCAGACAAATTGTATACTGAAGTCAAAGTCAATGCCGTGCCTACCTTCCAGATTCCTTGCAAGACAAGTGTTATATGTGTTTGTTATTATTTTGTCACCAACATCCTCAATATTTGGTCTAGGCTACATAACCAGATTGGAGAAGGGAGAAAAATTCTTAACTTTCAACCATAAAACAGTGATGATGAGTTTTGGACAGAGGGGCAAGGTGTTCTGGGTGTGAGCAGGTGAAATTATAGGGATCAGAGGCTGCTCAGCATGAGTTCCATCTACAGCAGCATCACCCCATCCGCACCCCAATCCTAGCATGCATGTAACCCTGCAGTGTGGGCCCGGAGGCACTTGGCAGAGGTGAGGGATGGTGTTGATCTGATGCTCTCTCCTGCATGCCTCACAGATTGCAAAGGAAGATGCCATCCTGCCAGTAGCTCTCTTCCCATCTCTCTGTGAGCTCGTCTTTCATAACAACCCTCTGGTGGCCCGCAGACGAGGTATGGTGGATGCAAAGCTCCCCTCTAACCTGTTGGAAGCATAGTGGGCACCCTCATTCCCACCTCATTGATTCCAAGCCCCGGGCTCTGCTCTCCATCATGGGTGGACAGAGGGATGGAGAAAACATCAGACACTGCGGAGTACCTGTCATCCTGACAGCAACCCTGTGAGGCAGGCATTACTGTCCCTGTGCACAGTGGAGGAAACTGAGAATCAGAGAGGTTCATGACCTACCCAAGGTCACACAGCATGAAAGAGGCATAGTTGGGAATGGGTTGCAGAATTATCTAGACCTGGCATGAGCTATTTAAGCAGCACCCTGCTTTGTGGAACAGGTCTGTTGTGACTTCATCTACCAGTTGGGGAGGGTGCAGGTGCTGGGCTGTCTGCTCCCAGAGCACACTGAATGCAGTGGATGCTGTGTCAGCAGTGGAATGCACTGTCCACGTTGAGGCAGCTGAAGGCATTTTGGAATCCTGGGCGCTGGCGTGACAACAGTGGAGCTCTAATCCTTGCTCCACACTATTTTTGTTACCTTGGGCAAATTCTTTAACCTCTGTGTGCCTCAGTTTCCTCACCTATCGAATGGAAATAATATGGGTACCTGCCTCCTAGGGTTGGTGTGAGAATTAAATAAGTGAATATATGTACAGCCATTTGAACAGTGCCTGGCACATAGCAAGCCCCAGTAAAGGTTAGCTAACTGTGGTCTTACTTTCCCATCATGGCCCAGGGGTCCCTCCTCTGCTAAAAAGCTTCCTCCAGGAGCGGCTGGGAATCCACTTAATTCGAAGGAAGACAACAAAGGCTAAACATCATATTTTTATGCCTCGGAAGGCCTCAAGGAAGGTAAGGCTGCCAAGGGGGGACCCCCTACCCCAGAGGGAGAGGAGCCTATATCAGTGTACGTGGACTAACCTGGCAGTAGAGCTGCGCCCCCCCCCCACCCCCGCTATGCCCGGAGTCCCTCCAGCAGGTGTGTAGCAGCAGCAGTGCCTTCTCCTTTCCTTGCTCTATTAATGCAGATAAACCCAGGAGGAGTGAGAGTCAGAGAGACCCCAAGGCAGACTCAGGAGGAGCCTTGCAGGTCATTGAATCTGGCCCCCTAATTTTACAGAGAAAGTGAGGCCCAGAGAAGGAGCTGTGAAGATGTGGGGAGACTCAGAAGACCCAGCTATGAGCCTGGCCCCATCACTTCCCATCGCTGTCTGAACTTGGGCAAGAGTTTCACTCTCTGAGCTTCAGCTTCTCAACTCTAAAACCTCTCAGAGCTGCTGAGGGGACTGGATGAAGCAGCAGATATGAAAATACATGATAAACTCCCAGCCCCATACCAATGCAAGTTACAGACACCTGCGGCAGTCATGAAGGCTGTGCCAGGCCCAGAACACACACCTCCTGCCTGCATGTTAAGAAGCATTTCCTTACGCTGAGAGCGGTCGGCTCCCTCTGTACTTTCCCCAGCCAGTGGTCTTAGACTTGCCTTCTGGGATGCCATAAAGTAAACTAAATCCCTCTTTCATCTGATGGGTTTCAGAGATTTCTGTGAAATGCCCCTCCGTCCTTGAACTTGCGTCTTCCTATAGCCGAAAGCTGGACTAGGGGTTGCTGGTACCAGAAGTTAAGGACAGTTTTACCATTGCCACCGCGCTGCAGCCTGCCTCGGTTCAGCCAAGCTCTTTCTTGTCTGGAGCCTTCATCGGACTAGAGTAGCATTTAAAACTAGAAAAAGGAATTCAAAGGGTTTCTGTCACCTTACCCTGCCCGTTGCCTCCTCAAAGGATCGTACTGCCTCCTTCCCCACCAGCAGCTGGGGACAGGCAGAATCAGAGTGAGCCCAATGCTAACCACACAGTCCTCCCTCCCACGTACAGAGCACCCGTGCCCAGAACTCTGCTGAGCACTTCCACGTGTGCTGTCCCATAATCCTCCCAGCACGCAGGAAAGCAGGCTCGGAGAGGTGAAATAATATACTTGTTAAGTGAGTGTTCAGGTCCAGAGGAACCTCTAAGGTTCCGACTGATAGAGAATAAACACAAATCCAGTGGCCACATGAGAAGCAAATCAGTGCTTTGTAAAACTGTGCAAGCACCGTCTGACTTCCAGTGCAGACAAGCCTGGAGAGTGTGGCTAGGCCTTTTGCTGGATTGGAGATGCCCATATGCCCCACTGTGCTCACAGAGATGGGCTGATGTGCACAGCAGACTCTAGGCCTTTTACTCAATCAGTTCCATGGACAAAGACTGCTGGCGCTCCCTCAGGGCTAGGCATGGACAGAACTGGGGGAAATGAGCAGGCCCAGACCCACCCAACGTGTAACCAAGACGCTGTATGAGCTCTTGGCATGTGAGACACAAATGGAAGACAAAACAGCCTGCCTTCGGCCAATCCAGCTCACCAGGGACATAATAGGGTCCAGTGACTGTCATCCTCTGACCAATTACATTATCCGGTCTTTCCTCTAGAAGGATTTGGGAAAGTGGTGACTGCCAGACAAAGAGCGTCTCTTCCCCTACCCCCACCCCGCCACCCAGCACAGACCTGTGAGACGGGAATGCCTGCTGCCCCTTTCCTGCCAGCGGCACATGATGACCCTGGGTGTGGTGGGCGCTGCAGCAGGGGTTCTGAAAAAAGACCCCGGGTCCTTAGGCTTCAAGTCTAAACACTAAAGTTTTACATGTTTTCAAAAAGGAAACATTGTTTTTTAAACACTGTCCTCACACTTTGTAGTTTGTTGGTACACTTGCATACGTCATCTCATTCGGGCTAACTCTGCAGCACGGGCAGGGCGGGGACTGTTCTCCCATTTCACGAGGAGGAGCTGGAAGCTCAAAGGCTAGGACTGCATCCAACCCATGTTGTTCTAAAAACAGTGCTTAGGATCTTTCCATTCCCCTACCTTGTCTGTCGAAGTACAGATCTAAGTGGACCAAATGCCTTCGACTAAAAATAAAGTCAACCCCTCATATAACTTGGGAGGGGAGGAAGAACTAAGCCCCGCTGAGGGAAACGGAGCACATGGCTCCCTCCTGACAGCTGAGGTGAAGGAGGGGGAGGTAGGATGACGGGTTTTTGCTAATGAAGGAAGCTGAGCAGTTCAACAGAAAAGATGTTATTTCCTTGGTCCTGAACCCTAGCGAGATTTGCCTTATGGATCATTTTTATTTATAAATATATTTTTTATTGATTTCAGAGAGGAAGGGAGAGGGAGAGAGAGATAGAAACATCAATGATGAGAGAGAATCATTGATCGGCATGTGCCCTGACCGGGAATTGAACCGTGACCTCCTGCTTCATAGGTAAACCGCTGAGCCACGCCAGCTGGGCTGCCTTGTGGATCTTTATATAAGGTGCAGGAAGCACCATCCTGAACAGGCCTGGTGCTTCTGACTTCCAGAAAAGCAGGACCATGTCCCCCTTGCCCTCCTAAGAGTCCCTGAGGAAAGTCAAGGGAACTATGTTAAACCTTGGACAGAAGCTAAGGCTCCTGAAGGCCATAGTAGTGTGGTCAGGGGTTTCTAATGAGGCCTGGCACCCAGAGCAAGCTCTGCCCCGAATAACTCTGTGATGCTGGAAGTCGTTTTACCTCTCTGAGCCCATTTCCTCATCTATAAAATGAGGATAAATATTTGCTGGGTGGTTGTGAGGTATGTCAGGCATAGGGCACATCGTAGGTGCCCAGTAAGTGTGATTTTGCTCCTGCCCTCCCCCTATGAGCCCTCAACCAGTGCTCTGATCATGGCACCAAGTGGTCTTAGGCTGGTGAGGTCCATGGGAGAGATTCCAATTAGAAAGCAAACCAATACAGCCCTTCTCCCATGACAGGTGCAAACCCAGGTGCCAAAGGTGCCAAAGCAGCCGATGGTGCTCCATCAGCCACCTGATACCACCATGGAGTCTCCCTCGGAGGATACATTGGAGTTACAGCTGCTCGAAGGGATGCCGATTGCCAAAGACTCTCCTGTGAAGCCGGCGATGGCCATTGAGGGCATGGAGGGCCTTTCCCTGCACCGCCGGCCCTTCGTGCCACTTCCTCCCATCTGCTCTGACTCCACTGTGCACACTGAAGAGACCACGTCTCGCCCGAGTGACACTGCTGTCCACATCAGCCCAGAGCACCCATCAGATGAGGATACCAAGAGCACAGAGTCCATCTTCCTGACGCAGGTGCCTGGATCCACCTGCCCCTGCCACTCGTTCCCAGTTCCCACAGGCTCCTGTGCAGCCCTTAGATGGCTGGACCGCTATAGGCAGCTGGAAGCAAGCACATGGCGGGTCTGGAAACCAGAAGGCAACACCTAGCAGGGCCTGCCAGTGACTAATCCATGGCTACTGGTAGGGACACCCATGGGGACAATCACAGTACTGTGGTAGAGACAGCACCTGGGGTCTGGTTAGGATGCGGCTCTGAACAGTTTTTAGGAAGGGTTGTTGCTGCCTCTGCCCTATCTGCTTAAGGTCATCTCACTTCCGATGCCTCTGAATCCTGAGAATACAAATAGATGAGACATGGTCCTGCCCTTGAGATGCCCTTAGTCTAATAGGGGAGGTGGACAGGAACAATGCACAGTCAATGTTGAGAGTGAGAAACCCAGGAGCTGGAAGCCTAGAGGAAGAGGGGGTGCCTCTGTCCCAGACCAGGGGGGCAGGCTTCCCAAAAGAGGTTCAAATGAGATGAGCTTTGCAAGCTGAGTAGGAGTTAACATAGTGAGGACGTGGGCAGCAAGGGCAGCACGAAGCCGGATACAGAGGAAGGAAATTAAAATGGTATGTACAGGAGCTATGAATGGCTCAGTGGCAGTGCAACAGAAGGGTTCCCTGTAGGAAAGGGGAAATATGTGGCTGGAAGAGTTGACAGGGCCCCCTTAAACTTTATTATTGTACCATTGCCCTCCCCACTTCTAGTCTTGCCCCTCCAACCTGCCAGATCTTTCCAAGATGAACACCTGTCCACACGGTTATGTCTAATTCTCTATCCATCCATTTCTTACTCCACAGAGGACTTTGTAGCAGCATACATATTCATACAGTATAAAAGTACCTTTTTAAAAATATTTTTTATTCATTTTCAGAGAGAGAGAGGAAGGGAGAAGGATAGAGAGACACATCGATAAGAGAGAAACATCATCAATCTGCTGCCTCCTGCCTGCTCCCTACTGGGGATTGAGCCCGCAACCCGGTCATGTGCCCTGACGGAGAATTAAACCGTGACTCTTTGTTCCTGGGTCAGTGCTCAACCGCTGAGCCACATTGGTTGGGCTAGTATAAAAGTATCTTTATGAACTATAACATTTTTGGAGTAAAGTATAAACAAATAAGCATTAAAAAAAAATAGAGGGAGCTAAGATGGCAGCATAGGTAAATGCCTGTACTTGCTGACTCCCACAACCACATCAAAATTACAGCTAAAATACAGAACAACCATCATTCAGAACCACCTGAAAGCTGGCTGAATGGAAGTCCTACAACTAGAGAAGTAAAGAGGAGACTGGTAGGAGGGGCGGAGACACAGAACGGGCTGGTCCGACACCCAGGTGTGCTGTTTTTTTTTAATCAGGGGGGAGATCATCTCTGCGGAGGCCACCTGTGAGGAGGAAGGGGTGTTTTCTGCTACCTTATCCATTCTTCCTTAAGTACTTGGTAGAATTCACTAGTGAAGCCATTTGGTCCTCAGTTTTTCTTTGTGGGGAAATTTTAAAATTACTAATGCAATCTCTTTGCTTATTATTGGTCTATTCAGATTTTCTGTAAGTCATAAGTTTAATAATGAGTATAACTACATCCTTAGATGAAATACAGGTTTCATAAATTTGTTTCTTATAAAACCAATCGGGGTAGGCTAAAATGTGAATTCAGTTTCACTCAGCCCCTTCAAACGCATTGCCATTCATCACAGTGAGGATAAAAAAAACCACAAAGACAGAACAAACACCCTCAGCTTGGCATTTAAAGTCCTTGATTATTGCCCCAGCTGCCTACCTCTTCATGGTGCACTCCAGCTATACCAATGTTAAGTTTCTCCTAATGCACCTTGCTGTTCTACCTGTGCACCTTGCTATAATTATATCATGCTATGCCTTGCTTGCAACAGTCCTTCTTTCTCATCTCTTGCAGCCCATACCTCTCTCCAACCCTGCCAGGGAATGACTCTCCTGGTTCTTTAAGACTTAGTTCAGGCTAAGGCATTACTTCCTCCAGGAAGCTGCTTGTCACCCCAGGCTGGGTTAGGGCTTCCTGTGGGCTCACCTGGAGCTCTTGTGCTCCCTTCTGTTACAGCATTTACCAGGGTACAAGATCACTCTCTATTTTCCTGTCTGTGTCCTCTCACCCACGTCTTGGTTCTTGTCCTTAACAGGGCCCGGCATGGGGACACACACAGCGCTGATAAATGTTAGTGGAATGAACGAATGTGTTTTTCTTTTTGGACACAGGTGAGTGGGATGTCTTACTCCCTCCTCCACAAGGATGATTCAGAGGTGGATAAAGACCAAAGACCATCACCATCATCCCCGGCTCCCAAAGAGGTGAAAAAGACTCAGAGGAGGCCTCCGCCTGCCACACACTCCAGCAAGTACCGAGGCTATGAGGAGCTGCTGACAGCCAAGCCTGACCCGGACTTCATCGAGCCGAAGGGTATGTGAGGAGAATGCCTCCAACAGGGGCCCTCTCCATAGCCCCAGTCAAGTCAGGGCAAAGCCAAGGCTGGTGCCAAGACTCTTTCCAGACCAGGGTGCTGTCTTCTGTCTTCTGTCTGTCAAGGGGCCCCTGAGGGTATCCTGGTTTGGAGCCCCACATGTCAGGACCCCTGGCCTGGCCCTTACTAGGCTTTGGGGAGCCCCAGCTGTTCAGAGCTTCCAGCCAGTCTGGGCCCAGCTCTGGTTGGAAAAGTCTCTCCAGGAAGGGTTTGATGAACAAACACTCAGACTGGCCAGAGTCCCAGTTAAACCCCAAATTGAACATCCAAAATCCTCCCTATTTGGTTTGAGGCAAGGGAGCCCCCTATTTCAGGCTGATGCATTGATAGTCTTGGCACTGTCAAAGGAAGTGGCACTCGGCTGTGCTCTCTTGGGTGTCAGTCCCTGCAGTGTAAGCCCTCTGCGGTTAAGGCGGTTACACGGGGGCCCCTTTCCCCGGCCCAATGCTGCTGTCCCATTGGAATCTTTGCTCATAGGGGACTGGCATTCACTGAGTGAATGATGGACCTCTGACACTGCAGCAGACCAGGGAGAAATGTGGGGCTTCACATCCTTTTACCCAGGGCCGCTGTTCTATGGGGAATGAAAGCATTGGGGGAGACATGTAGGAGGAGGGGGCAGTGCCTGGACTCCACCTTGCCTTCCTGCCCTAGGAATCCAGAAGAATGCACAGGCCCTGCAGCACATGCTGAAGCACCCACTCCTGTACGCCTCCTCGAGGCCCAAGCTGGGGACTCCGCAGAAACACTACGTTCCCAAGGAGAAACGGGTAAACCTGCACTGCACTGAGCACACACACCCCCGCAGGCCCCACGGGCACACAGTGGCTGTCACCTCCAGGCCTAAGGGCCATGCTTCCCTGCCTGTGGCTGTGATATTGTGAGGAGGTGAGGCCAGGAAAGTCTGAGCATAAGACTGGGATAACACTCTCATCCCTCACCTTTTGTCAAACCTAGAGGATCCCTGTTCCACTCCCACGGAAGACTCGAGCCCAGATGCTGGATGACATCCTCACTCGCATACGGGACTCCCGGAACATCACAGAGGCTCCACTCGGTATGACTCTGGCCCCCAGGCCTCAGCTGCTATAACCGGAGAGCTAGAGGTTTCCTCATCTGCTGGTCTAAGGCAAAGGGCTGTGTCGGGCAGGAAGAGCCCTTAGGAGCACCTGCCCCAGTCCTTCCCAGGGGCAGATGGAAAACAAGCCTGAGTGAGGCAGGGAGTTGCCTGAAGTCACACAGCATGATCCAGACTAGAATGAAGGCTTGAGATAGAATCAGGAGGGGACACTGCTGGCTTCCTAATGCCCCCAGCTGGAGGGGTTATTTTCAGTTAGCCCCCTGAACACTCTTCTCTTTCCCCCTCCCATTTTCTGGGAACTCTGGATCCAGTCCCCTTCCACCTCACCCCCCACCCCCACCTTGGACTGGGTGAGACCCAGAGTGAGCCTGCTGCCCTCCTGGCTTCCCTCCTTCAGGAGCTGTCCTGCGCCAGCGGACAGAGCGGCGGCTGGTGAACCAGAAGCAGTACCTGGAGGCCAAGCGGCTGCTGAAGGAGTTCCAGGCGCGCTACCGGGAGATGGTGCGCTGCTCACTGAAGTCGGTGTTCCGGACGCCGGCCCTGGCCCACCCGGCCCTGAGTGGCCCTAAGTTAAGCCGCTTCCTCCAGTTCGTGGAAGAGTTCTACCCGGAGCCCACAGCCAGTGACTCAAAAGGCTAGAGCTGCAAACAGGGCCATGTGCGCCACCCCGCCTGCGCCCCTCACCCTGCGCCTCTGGCCCTCCCTGAGGGCTCCGCTCCCTGATGGAGCTGGAACTTTGGGGCTGGCTCGGCTGGGCACCGGCCTCAGAGCTCAGCCCAGCCTTGCTGGCTGGTTGGCTGCCAAGGGCGGAGCTCCCCTTCCCAGGCCCGGCAGGACCCGGCGCCTGGCCCAGCAGCAATAAAGACTGGGTGCGCAGAGCAAGGCAGGCCACGTGCTTTCTTGGAGCCTGTGCCTGGCTGTCACACGGTGGAAAGATCCTGTCACACGTGTCCAACAGAGCTTCGTGGACCGCTAGGCTAGGAAGTGGAGTTGATGGAGCAGAGAAGTAGCACAGAATCGAATGCTCTGAGAAGTTAATAAAGTGTGTTGGGGGGCATGGCGGTGGGGGAAAAATTGAGGCCATCAAGCTCCAGAAATGGTACTTTTCTGTTGGGCAGCTTTTTCTACTGTGAGGAGGGGAAGGAGGGTTGGGAATTTCCCCTATCGGATTGGGACAAGCCGGGCCATAAAACTGGGACAAGCTTAGGAGAGGGCCTACATGGAGTTTCCCAAGGTACTCTCATCTAAGACACAGACTGAGGTCCCATATGTAAGCAAGATGGGCTGCGGCTCTAAAATGGACCCTAGGGCTGTGCAAGGTCAACCTGGGCTCGTGTAAGTAAACTAGTTCTGGCCAACGCAGCTGGTGGGATTGTCCTGTTCTTGTGATGCCCAGTAGGCAGCACCTGCTACAGAGGAGGATCTGGGCTGCATTCCCGAGATGTGCATTTGAGGTAGATGCTGGGTGTCACCTGGCAACCGTTGCTCCTAAGGCCGTTCCCCTGGAAGTCCCTGTAATTCAGACCCGAAGAGCAGGCTGCAGTTCCTGGGGCCCAGGAAGCAGTGGCACAAGAATTAAGGATCCTCAGTGAGATACAACTTCCACAACCTGAGTTGTAATTACAGTGATTATAGAAATATAGTCTCGTAGCCACAGCTGACAAGAGCAGCACAGAGTATATGCTGTATTTTAAGTGTGAGATTCTATTAGGACAGAGAATATTTGCATCCTATCATACTCAACCAGTCTCACCATAGCAGATACATTCTCATTCATGTCAAGTTCAAAGTCAGTCATATCTCCCTCATTCACACAGGCACCTGGGCAGATACAGGTAATACAGGTGTTACCCATAGCAGCATTCCTGTGCAGGAACATGTGCTGACTCACCACCTTAGACCTCCTGGGGCCCAAAACCACCCTTCCCCTCATGTCAGGAGGGAGAATCACCCCACCATTCACACCAAACCTGGCTAAGTTCCAGTTCTGGAGAACTGGACTGCTCCCTTCAGCCAGCAACACTATCAAACCATAGGGTCTCAGGCCTGAACAGCTCCTGGGAACATCCTAGCCAACCTCAAGGCAGGAAGCCTTTTGTAAACACCACGCAGATCATTCAGCTCCTGCCTGCACATCTAGTGACAGGGAGCTCATCATCTCCTTCGTTGGGAAATCCATAGGACAGTTCTAGCCATTGGGCTAAGCTGTCTGCCTAAGCCCCTCAGTTGTCCTAGCTCTGCTTTTTTGGCCAAGAGTATATCTCTTCTCTGAATCGGATATTTTTATACAGAATTTGCCTTTTGATTATTCTTTTTAATATATTTTTATTGATTTCAGTGAGGAAGGGGGAGAGAGACATAGAAATAGAAACGTCAATGTTGAGAGAGAATCATCGATTGGCTGCCTCCTGCATGCCCCCTACTGGGGATTGATCCCTGCAACTCGGGCATGTGCCCTTGACCAGAATAGAACCTGGGACCATTCAGTCTGCAGGCCAACACTATCCTCTGAGCCAAACCAGCTAGGGCTTTTGCTCACTCCTAAAACCAATGGCATTGCTGCTTCGGTTTTTTAAATTAATTATTTTAAAAAAAATTTCTTGATTTCGGAGAGGAAGGGAGAGAGACAGAAACATCAATGATGAGAATCATTGATCAGCTGCCTCCTGCAGGCCTCCCAATTGAGGATCGAGGCCACAACCTGGGCTTGTGCCCTGACCAGGAATCAAACGGTGACCTCCTGGTTCATAGGCCGACACTCAACCACTGAGCAACACCAGCCAGGCCTGCTTTGGCTTTTCTTAAGTCTTTATCAGCAGACAACAAGTATCAGAACTGCTTTCCCTTTTTTATACCTGAAGTTGACTTTGATATCTAATGGAAGATTTATTACATTTCTTCATCTTAGTCTCTGCCCAGAGTTCCATGTTGCCAGAATCATTGAATATTCCTGGTTATTAGCTTTGCCATCACCATCATGAAGGCTGTTTACAGAATGAGTGTAGACAGCTGGCCCCTTTTCCCTCCATGTAACCAAAGCGTGCCAACGTAGAGCTCCCAGGAAGGACACCACTGGGAGGCTACGCAGTGGCTACTGCTCATCCAGGAAGAGACCTAGATAAGGACACGTGGGAGCTGAGGTTCCTTATTCATCCTTTCAGTCTCAGCTCAGGTATGTTCTTGAACTCTCCTTCCAAGCTGAGCTGGGCTTTCCTTTTCTTTCTTTTTTTTTTTTTTTTTTACCTAGTATGACCTCACTGGGCACCACACTGCATGGTGCCAAATGATACCTCTGGTGCTAGGCCCAGGGTCTGCATCCAGGAAATACTCAGAAAGATTGAATTGTGGATGAAATGGAAAATAGCTCAGGCTGGCTATCTTAATGGGATTATACACAGCTATGGCAAGACACTCGAAGCCAGTGCTGCACTTGCTCCCACAGGCACTGCCTTGGACTTCCCTGAAAACTACCACGATCAAGAAAACACAGCACTCCTACCTGCCTGCTCTTCTAAGGCAGGGAATCAGACTACCACCCCTTCCCATACAGGGAGCTGCTGCATCTCTGGAGGCTATATGATCACTTACCACTAGGGTCCAACTCTTTTCTATCTCAGGAGTAATCCAGACTTAGTCACATTACCAGGGCTCAATGTTTAACCTTCTTTTATGATGTATCTCATAGGGCAGCTCATTTAACCTTACCCATAGCAGCAATGGAGTTTTCAACCTCTATGGGTTCTTCTAGTGTTAAAAACACTCTTTGATGGAGGGTTTTTCACTGAGAAAATTTCAGTTGCCTGATTTCCTGAGTTTTGTGCTTTTGAAGAGACATGGCCTTGTCCTATCCCAGTGAATAAAGCCTCAGACTAGATTTGTCAAGTGAACCAGCATTCAAGACTAATCAAGAAGGCCTTTGCGGTGGTAGCCACCCTCCCTATTGTCAGGGCAGTCACTCTCCCCAGCACATCGGATCTATCCTTAGATTCTTCACCCCCCCCACCCCGGGCTGGCGCTCACCCACAGCCCCCTTCTCCATAAGCAGATGGGAAACTGGCTGCCACACGCTTCTGAGCCTTCTCCAGTCTTCTAATCAGAGCAAAACACGACCAAAACAGAAGAAATAGTTTTCTCCCACCAGTTCTTCAAAATGAGGCCCATCTGTTTTCCAAAGCACTAATCCAGAGTGCCAGTGAGTACCCTGGAGGGTCAACCATGGCCACAGGAGGGAGAGAACCAATTTAGCTGCGGTTTGTGTCTCACCATACTTGCTACTTCAGGGTACCTCCCACCCCTGCAGTGGGCGCAGAAAGAAGACTCATCTCTCTAGCCCTGTGAGGCACAGTCCAGGAGGAAAGCCGACCCAGAACAAGCAATCAGTGGCTTTGGAGTCAGAGGACCCAGTTTCCAGGCTATGTCAGGGCCGGTTCCATCCGTCAATGAGGGCCACCCCTGTCACAGCACCGGGCTATAAGGCAATTATGAGTGTGGTATGTAGACCATTAGGAGCCAAGAGACAATCAGAGATACTGACCAACTGCATTGTTTCTTGAAAATCATTTTAACGAACCTCTTTGGAAGAGGTTGGGCCAGACGATTTCAAAGGTCCTTCAAGTGCTGGTTTACCATGTATGGCATTGACTCATATATCGGTCCTTCAAATTGGTTTGACAAGTTTAGATGAAACAGGGATATATTTGTTCTCTGTTGGATGAGAAACTGACACCAAGCCAATTTTGATGAGCTCCTGAGCAGTGATTTCAAGAGGGTATTTTTAAAAATCAGATGTTCTGGCCTTGGCCAGATGGCTCAGTTGATTGGAGTGTTGTCCTATACACAAAAAGGCTGAAGGTTTGATTCCTGGTCAGAGCACAAAACTTGGGTTACAGGTTGGATCCCTGATCAGGGCACATATGGGAGGCAGAAGATCAATATTTCTTTCTCACATAGATGTTTCTCTCCCTCCCTCCCTCCCTTCCTCTCTCTCTAAAATCAGTGAACAAGTACTCTGGTGAGGATTAAAAAAACTTAACAGATGTTCTGAGTAAAGCCCTAATGTGCAAGGAAAATGTCATCCTATACATTTGTTCTTTACTTGGGTTCTTTTTTGGTGTGTTCATTAGAAGAATGGTTGAATATCAGAATAACAGTTGTAAATTGGAAGTACCTCAGAACTCAGAAGACATAGTTGTACACTACAGAAGCTCCATCTTACCAAATTTCCCCATAATTCTGAATGCCAACGCAGACATTCCAACATGGGGCATCTTCCCAAGCAAAAGTAGCATCAAAAATCACAGTCACCCAGCCGGTGTGGCTCAGTGGTTGAGCGTCAACCTATGAACCAGGAGGTCATGGTTTGAATCCTGGTTATGGCTCAATATCCAGTGTGGAATGTGCAGGAAGCAGCCAATCAATGATTCTCATCATTGATGATTCTATGTCTCCCCCCCCCTTCCTCTCCAAAATCAATAAAAATACAGTATATATATTTTTAAAAATCACACAGTCTGGGCTTAGCCCAGATTTGCCTGAGATTGCTCTCCAGAGATCAGATTTTTGCCTAGAAACAGAATATTTACTTTCATGAGTTTGCTTTACTATCGTCTTAGCTTGGGCTTCTCCTCGAGAAGGCAAACATCCATTGAAGAACGCACTGTGGTAATAAACAACACATCATCCCATTTGATTCTGTGCCATATCCTTGTTGGCAGAAGCATCCTTGACAGGGCATGAACTGTTCTAAGTCCTCTATCTTTGTCAAAATATTCTTTATGCATGTGAGAGGTGGCCAGCAGTGGCAGTCCACAAGGATCTAGACCAGGGGTCCTCAAACTTTTTAAACGGGGGGCCAGTTCACTGTCCCTTGGACCTTTGGAGGGCCTGACTATAGTTTTTAAAAAACCTATGAACAAATTCCTATGCACACTGCACATATCTTATTTTGAAGTAAAAAAACAAAATGGGAACAAATACAATATTTGTATTTGCATGTGGCCCGTGGGCTGTAGTTTGAGGACCCCTGATCTAGACCCCTTGTCCAATTCTAACGCACACAGCAGATTGAGTAAAATCAACCCATTTTCTATTTCTAGGTGGGAGGGGGAAAGGCCCTAAGGACAACTGTGTTTGTATAAACACATACACACACACACACACACACACACACGGGCATTTATGATAACCACTAGAGGCCTGGTGCACGAAATTTGTGCACGGAGGGGGTGGCCCTCAGCCCAGCCTGCAATGACACAAGTGTTCCATGCCCGGCCTGGCCAGAAGCCCTCCGCAGCCAGGTGCGGAACACTTCCCCATCATTGGGGCAATGACACAAGCATTCCCCCGTCCCCTGGCCACTCTGTGCCTGCTGCCCAGAGGCCCTCCACAGCCAGGGTGGAATGCTTGCCTTGTTGCCACGGTGATGAAGCAAGCATTCCACCAGGCCGCCCACCCCCAGGACTGGGGGACTCCGGCGGGGCTGTGAGGACTGGGTGCTGCCATCTTGTGGCTATGGGCACCGTGTGATGGAGTGATGGTTAATTTGCATATTACCCTTTTATTAGATAGGGTTTTCCTTGCAGTTACCCATTCTCTCCTCAGGACTTGAAGTGTTCTGCTGGAGGCTAAGGGTTCACCCCACCTGCTCCCACTGGTGGCACAGCTTGGAGGGTGAACAGGAGAATCTGACTGTTGCCTTCTGTAGCCAGGGCCCAAAAGCTACTTAAGCTGTAACAGCTTGATCTTTGAGGAGTCATTGCCTGTTTTTACCCCTTCCTGAATTAGAGAAAAGGAAGGTGAGCAAGCCTGACCTTACCTTGGCTTTGTTCAACCAGTTCTTGATTTAAGACACCAGAAAAGGTAGAGAGGCAGCCTGCTCCAAGTCTGAGGTCGCCTCCCACACTTACTCACAAGGCATTAAGGAAGCATTTACTCACTCAAAGCAAAGTGTGTAAATATTTTTCTTAGGAAGAAAAAAAATACTGATAATACATAGAACAATGTGCACATACAGTCTTGGCACTTTCCTTCATCCAGTTTAATCAAACTCTAAACTGGTGACCTCTATATATCTTAAAGTATCTTTTTCTGTAGAACAGTCCTCTTAAGAAAGTTACAGTGGATAACACTGATGCATAAGGATACATTTCTGGATCCACTTTGGAGGGAAATCTATTCAGCAACCCCTTTCCCTAGAATCCCACTGTGCCGCCCCCGCCCCCCACCTTCCCCTAAGCAGACCTGCTTTCTCTTTGAGTCCCAAGAATTTATAAGCAGCTATACTAGTTCTAAAAACCAGGCCCAAAGACCCCTCTATGGGTTGAAGGGAAAAGGCTGGTGAGAGAGATTTAAGTCCCTAAGTTCTTGATTTTTAATGAAAAATGAAGGACTGGCTGAATTTTAACCCTTGGTAGTTAAAATGACTGTTCCAATAAACATATCACTTCCCAAGGCTCCATATCCACCTTACACTATGGGGATTTTCCCTACCTGGGTGTATATTCAGGGGGATATAAGTACCTTTTAAATCTAACTTAAAAAATCAGGAAGAAAAACTGTTAAAACAAAAAGCCTCCTAAATCATTTGGTTGTCCCCCTCATTATCAAATATTGTGTGTGTGCGTGTGTGTGTGTGTGTGTGTGTGTGTGTGTGTGTGTGTAACTTAAAGGACGATTTATTCAGACCCTAGAAAACTATAATATAAAATAGAACACAGGGTGCTGGACACCAAGTTCCTAATTTCTTAAAAAAGAAGAGGGATGGCAAGGGGGAGAGTTTGACTTGGATGATTTCCATGCCTGCCTATTCCAGCTACATAATATTTTATGGTTATGCTCCAGCTTCAATTTTTCTTTCCTTCCTCTCCTGCTGGCCCTCCATCTGAATGAAAAGCCAGGCAAGAAAAAGGAAAGAAATCCCACGTTGCTGCCAGCTCCAGTTGAGCGGTTCTGATTGGGGAAGCCGTTAGGAGGTTACTAAGTTGAGATGTGGCCATAGATCAGTGGTTCTCAACCTTCCTAATGCCGCGACCCTTTGATACAGTTCCTCATGTTGTGGTGACCCCCAATTTCATTGTTACAAATTGAACATAATTAAAGCATAGTGATTAATCACAAAAACAATATGTAATTATATATGTGTTTTCCAATGGTCTTAGGCGACCCCTGTGAAAGGGCTGTTCGACCCCCAAAGGGGTCGCGACCCACAGGTTGAGAACCGCTGCCATAGATGCTTATGCTAAAAGCAGCTTCTGAAGAGATCTTTATTGTCCTATGATCGCTGGAGGATAAGATTCATTCTCTTCTGGCAAAATTACTTACGAAGTGGAAAGCAGTGTTGCAATCACATTCACAAATACCGATGGGAATATCTAAAATGTTCAAGGCAGCCTGCTTGGTGCTAGACAGTATCTTGAATGGCACCATCCAAGATGATCTCTATGAAAGAAGTGGCCTTTCATGAGGTCATTAACAAACTCTCCAGCCACATATACATTCAAATACATTCCATTAGACACGGGCTCCACAAGAGCAGAGGCCGTCCTTCCCATCTTCGTATCTCCACGGCCCGGCACCAGTGGGCACCAGTTCGAAGCTCGGCCATGTCACCAAATGGACCGGAAAGGATGAACAACAGCACAGCCTCGGTCACCGGCTTCACCAGTCAAGCCCAGTGGCAGCTTCCGATTCTAGTCAGTTTGTAATCATACAGCAATTAATTAAGCAGCTTTAATCTCTTAAGGGCTTTTTAGGGAAAATGAACAAAAAGCACAGAGAGAAGGCATTCACCAGTGCTCTCTCCAGGCAAAAATTTTAAAATTAAATTTACAAAATAAATGAAGCCACTTACAAAAAGGTTTTCCTGGGAAGCCTCAGTCAAAAAGAATTAACCTTTTAAAAAGAGGCAATACATGAAAGGGGCCAAGGGCTGGATACATACTACCCTGATTTGACACCAACCCAACAGACCCAGATGACTTCTTCCAACAGATACAATCAACAGAGTCAGGGACGTGTTCCCAAGTGTCATTCCCACTCCAAGGAAAAGGGCTAAGAGCCCCTTCTCAGGCCACCACATTGCTTAGATTTCCCATCAGAATGACCTCCATCCTTCATAACTTCCCCTTTAATAAGAAAAAACAAAGAGTGCATATACACACAAAACAAAGATAGTAGGACATGAGAAATTTGTATGGTGAATCAGATTCCAATGATTTGTGATAAATATGTTTGCTTTGTGAAATAGTGCATCTCTCATTCTAGCTGATAAACCCTCCCCATTATTCTATTTCCCTACCTTGACTTTCTTTTTCTCCAAAGAATCCATGTCAACAACTCCATATGTGATCAACTTCACAACCAAGCAACAGGAGAGAGGAAATTTTTCAGAAAGAAAAAGTGTTTTAGTTATTAAGTATGGGAAGAATCTTAAAATACAGATAATACCTTAGTGGTTTTTGCCTCCTCCAAAGCCAAGCAGATTAAAAAGTAAGCTTCATCCCTCCCTAACCTAAACTGCTTTGCATATATTTGAAGTACTACTGCTCAGCTGGAAGTATGGGAAACAACAACTGTCAATACCATTGTAGGCACCACAGCAAGGCTAAGGGGGAAAGTCAGTAAGCTGGATCCATAATTTGGAATATTCTCTTACCAACAAGTAGCTTTTCACTCTGCACCTGAAGCTAAAACTTGTTGCTACTACTATGTAATTTCTTAAAATGAAAGTATTACTCTGGGGAAATATTTAAAATATATATATTTTTTCTATTAAAAATATTTATCTTTTTTTCCAAAAACAAAAATCAGTTCCAACTGAAAAGTATTTTTCGAATTATCGGAGATATAGAAAAAAGTGGCAAGTGGAAAAATAAGTCTTTCCTACTGTCAATGAGATTAGCCTCCCAATAATACTCAGATTAAAAAGGAACTAACTGAAACGGCAGTAACTGGTGTTTTCTCTTGGGCTTTTAGTAAGTCACCCTCTCTGTCTTCTGCAGACCAGTGCCAGCTCCTCTATCCTGGGCACCAATGTGCCCTCCAGCAGCCTTTGGAGGGCATATGTTGCTGGTAGGACCTAGAACTGAAGTGGTGTGAATATAAAGTAATGAGACTGATGTGTTTTTTAAACACATCTGCATGTGTGTACGCACAGAGAACACAGGATACATACATTCAGGTGAGTGATACTCCCCACCAAAGCAGTCACTGAGGAGGTTCCACGTATCACAATGATCACCAAAATGCCCACAACATCTCTGGAACTTATCTCTGGGCACTGCTTGTGAGCTGCACACGAAATGGCTCTAGTGACTTTAAAGGTGCACCTCCTTTGTGATTCCAAACCTCCTTGTTGTCCCACCTTCTCTTCCAGAGGTTTCAATAGCTTCTGACTCGTTTGAAATTTAAAATTTTCTCTCCTAGATCCCTAAAAGATTACAGATTTTTTCAGAGAAGGGAGACAAGACTCCTGAGAAGCAGCAAAATAAGGGGATAGAGTAAATCCCTAGTGACCCTGATCAGCGAGTCATTGTTCTGGATCTTAGCTTCTGCCTGAATAAAAGGAAGAAGTTGGAATATTTAACCATTAAAGTCCCTTCCAGTTCTAACATTTTAGGAGTCTATGTTTCCAGGTGTTTCTAGACTTTGAGGACAGTTCCAGACATGTTTTCACCAATGGCAACATCATTGGAAAAACGATGCAGTATCCTGTTGGGGCCACTCAAAGGGGACAACAGACATTGGGATATATAAGCTCTGAAAGCTTTGTTAAATGCCAGTCATGTGACTTTATAGTAACAGCTCATACATGCACAGGGAATGTCAGCCCATCTGAGATTCCCTACAATCACATCTTAATCCCTATTCTCAATGAGCCCAGATGGGCAGAAGCACCAAGCACCACCAAGGATGCAAAAGACACATGGTGTCAGCTGCTAAGGAAAATAAACCCCAAAGGTCCATGGGACTGAATTTACCAGCTGCATCCAGCCAGATACCTTTCCATAGTATGGAGTTTTCAGCATTGTTCTTGCCTGACTTCTGGGCAAAGTTTTTGGACTTTAGATCAACATTGCAGATAACCCTTGGCCACGTGGAGAGTAATAATGATGTCCAACTGTCTTTTATCTCACAGCCTGGAAAAAAGGAGGCTATAAACTGTGGGGGGTGGGACTAATTGCACAGTAAAGGTTTACAGTTCCCGTCACTCTCAAGTATCTGCATGTGGATTTTGCAAAATGGGTACAAAATGCCTAGCCAGCTTTCCCCAGGCTCCCCTGGCATGACCTTGGGTTGTAGTCCATATACAACCTGTTAGTGTGGAAAATCCATGGGATTCGTTGTCGGGAGACCCAGTGGTCAGTCTGGGATAAGCCACTTAGCTGAGAGAACCTCAACACCTGCACTGCAGTTTCATCATCTAAAAATGGGGTTAGTCCCACTTACACGTTAGGTCTCCTGGTAAGACCAAGTTCAACAATGACTGACTGGTCTGTCAACTATATAGCATTAATCAAATGTTACTTTTTTACAGGGAATGTTAATTAGCTTTTGTAGAAACATGAACTCACTGATCTCATTAGGAATATTTACTTGTGGCAGGGGTCAGGAGAAGGGCTAACATGATCTTTCAGAATCTGCCAAAGAACTATACTGTTCCACTTCTTTGAAAAAGATGGAACTTATTTTTATCTGCAAGGCCGATTTGAAAATACACTCTGTTAAAAGAAGTCAGGAAATCTATCGGTTGAGAAGGTATCCCCTCTTTCCGCTACCATTTCTAACTCTGGCCATTGTGCTCCTGAATCTCATTCCAAGTGGGTGCTGCCAGATTTGGCCCGAAGCCCTCAGGCCTGGGCCACCTAGGGGGTGGGTGCTTCTGGCCTGGGTCACAGGGAAGCAGACACACAGTTCCCTTGGATATAGACTACAGAGGCCCTGGAACCTCTCAGAACCACATCGGGGTGTTTTGCCATGAAGAAAACCCCCAGTCAGACACTCTGCTCTTCAGTATAAATGACCAAGCCCAAAACAAAGACCTCTTAAAAGCAGGTCACACTGTTCATGAGGTGCTACTTGGCCCCGGCCATGTTGCTGGACCGTAGGAGATACTGATCCACGCTTCCTTTTCGCCGACTCACAGTCCGTCTCTCATTGTCAAACATGCGCTGCAATTGCAGAGCCAGCTGCCTGTCTTCTTCCTCTTGCTGCAACTTCTGCTCCATCTCTCGCAGGACTGGGTCTGCTGGGGCCAGACCCAACTCACCACTGCTCTGTCGCCGTTTCTTAAGGGACCCATTTTGTTCCAAGTGCTTGGTCTTACAGTGTCGTTTCCGGCCCCGACGCAAGGCAGGAAGTGGCTCCTCACCTAGGTTGTCCGCCAGGACACCATTGGGCAGATCAAAATGATTCACCGTCTGCAGCTGTTTCTTTGTTTTGAGGACCCCACCTGAAACAGTGTTTTTGGGCAGCACTGAATTCATCGCCGAGGTTTTCATGGCTGTGCTTATACAAGTTTTGTCTAACTTGGCATCTGGGGTTGACCCTGACCCTTCCAACTTTTCTCTCAAGGAAGTCCCACTGGCTCCCGCTCTGAATTCTGAAGAACAGCAGGTTTCCAATGGGATCTCAGTGCTCCTTTTACTGTCACTGCCCTGTTGTGCTTTTGTTTGGCTAACAGAGGGGAAATAATCCGGGTCAGCGGGGGCGGGTCCAACACACTCAGAGAGCACATGCCCCCTGGAGTGTCTTGTATTTAAAGCCAGACGCGGCCTCTCCTTGCTAGAATGGATGCCCTCAGAAACGAGCATGTCTTCCCCTGTTTCTGGAGCCAAGGAGGTGAGGGTGGCTTTCGAAAGGGTTTTTTTGATCTGCCGCTCCTGGAAGATCTGCTCCCACTTTTTGAGGATCCGTGGACTGGCCTCGTAAGAAGTCTGCTTCTGTAGGCTTCTGTTTAGGTTGCGGGGTGTTGATTTGATGATGAGGGGGCTTAGCACACGGCCATCGGGGAGTCTCTTGGGAGGCGTACATGGTGAGCAGACGATGGGCTTGAAATGGTTGAGCTCTTCGGAGATGCTGTCGTTGCTCTCAGGGCTGATGGAGCGCTCAGGCTTATGCAGGGAGGCCAAGGATGAGAGGGAGCTGAAGGGCAGACGCTTTTCAATGGTCAGGTCAGGGGCAGAGAGGCAGCGGTTGTTCTGAGTGGACAAGAGGACACCAATGATGGGGTTGGAGGTTGGGGTTATAGTTGTGATCTGAAAGAGGTTAAAAAGATTATACATACATACATATATACATGTGTGTTTTTCTTCACAACTCCTTCATAATGGTAGAGAGATAGGGAGGGAAAAGATAAGAAAAGGGATAAAGAGTGATATAAGCCTAAGAAAAGGGGAAAATCCCTAACCTAGAATGTACAACATTTTCAGAAATTCCTACAAACTTGAAACAATACAATTAAAAATCTATAGGGAAAAAAGTCATCTAGAACTTCTAAAAATGTTCGTCTGTCAACCCTCATGCCAACCATCTGGCTACCAATTCAAACTGTCTTCCCATCATAGCTATTTATAAAATTCCCCAACATAACTAGTCTGCCCAGGACCCTTGTGCCTCTTCTCATGGAATGGCTTCTTTCCTGGCTGTGGACAGGCGGTGGCAGACGGGACTGGATGCCCAGGGCCTGTGTCTGAGGTGTACCTTGGCTTTGCTGGTTGGAGCTGCTCGGAGTCTGCTCCTCGTTCTGTTCTGAGCAGTGTCACTGCAGCTCTGACTCCTTTCTACCTTTAGGTTCCTAAAAAAGAATAAATAAAAGACAAATAGTCAAGCGTAGCCCATAATACTAGCTAAGGGGAAAAAAATGAAAATCTCTTCTGTCTTTTCAAAGCCACCCACTAAGAAAGACAATTCCTTTGGGCAACTGCAATGGGAAATGAGTTAATTTAGTAACAAAACACATTCAAAGAACAAATCCTGTCAAAAGAAGAGTTCTCCAGAGAGGACATTTGGTTTAAGCTTTTGTTTCCAAACTAGAACTGCTTCAATAACACAAGACTAATGGCTGTTTTGCTCATGCTTTGAGGATAGAGGGCTACTTCACCTTCCTTAATAGAGTGGACACACTGTTCAATCACCTTTGCAAACAACAGATTTCCCCCCTTCAAATGTCTCCACAAACAATCTAAGTCAGCCATGAAACAAACATTTAAGTACCTACAAATATGTAAGTACCTACAAAATGCCATTCACTGATGAGCATTATCTGGGCAGTGAAAACACAGGGAAGAATAAGATATCATCTAAGTCTTCAAGGAATCAGAGTCCAGTGAGGTATACAAATAAATAATTCAATACCATACAGTGAAATGGTACAACAAAAAAGTGTGCCTAAAAGACAGACTGGCATAAAAGAGGGGGTTATTAGTTACTTGGGATGGAGTGAGAGCAGGGCTGGAAAAGCCAAAAGTCAAGGTGGACACACAGTCATGCAGATTATTTCAAACAGAAATTATTTCCTTAAATAGTTTTACTTAGCTTTGGAATGGAACACATCATATCTACTTTTTTTTGTAGCAAATGACGTACTTTTAAAGTTTTACTATGTCAGAGAAAATTCATAAAGGTGGTAATAAGATATATTTTCAGGGCACCTCTCCTCTTCCTACATCTCTAGCAAAGGCCTGTCCTACCTATGACTTCCATTCCAGCATTTCTGTGTTATTTCTCCCATTCAAAACTTCTCATCCTATGTCTTATGGCCACATCACCTTGCTAGATGGCTTCAATCCAATGAACAAATTATGCTATGCTGTCAACAGAAGAAAGTGGTGGCCAACCTGCATTACATGTCTGCACTTCAAGAAAATTCAATACTGAACCTAAACAATGTGAGAGTTGTATCCTCTAGTGTGAAGTTTATTTTGGAACAGGTAGCAAACTTCAACATCCCCCTATAAAGGCAGCTTAGAAGTCAGCTTGGTGTGTATTTTACCTAGACCAATACTGAAATCCATCTGTACTCCCAGAACTTACACAAACTGTCAGTGTTGTTAGCCACCCAGAAGTAAACTGGATTGCAGATTAAAATGTCGCAGTGAATAAAATGTACTTTGGGTCAGGGGGAATGGATACAGAGCTGAAAAAGACAGCATTATTATTTCAAATATATGACTTGCTTGGCATGATTTCATTGGACATTAATCAACCTAAGAAAGAACTTGGTAACTTTCAATAGTCAGAGCAGTTCAGTGATAGCCCTAGGAGGTACTGAGCTCTGTGTCATTAGGTGTTCAAATTGAGGCTACACCTATACTTTAAGGTCCAAACATTCCATAATTAAGAATTAGCTTAATATATTTTTAAAGTGTTTATAAATCCATTTCATCAGCAGTAACAGAGTCAAATTTAAAGACACTGACTACATGCCCAAATTATCAAAGGTACAAATGACAAGTACCTAGTGGTAAGGAGAACCTCTTTATATATACACTAAATGCGATTTGTGGTAAAAATAATTAAAAGGCCCAAGAAGGAAAGCTACATTTGCATCACTCAAGCAAACCAGAAAGACACCCAAAACAGTTTCTGATAATTTAAAATCTTTTGGGTAAGCCTCAGTATAACTGAAATTGTCATTGCTTCTTCCATTCATTTGGTCAGCAGACTTTACTGAGCACCAACTCTGTGCAAAGCACTAGAGACGGACTGACAAAAAGGTAACCTTGACCAGCAAGCGCATCCCATCACTGAAGTCCACTGCACCAGAGAATGACAGTGCTATAGGAAAGCAGTATTTATATACTGCTAAACTCTCTAAAGTCATCTTCTAAGAGTTTTATAGTTTTAACTCTTACATTTAGGTGTCTGGTCCAATTTGACTTAATTTTTGTATATGGTGTGAGGTTGGGGTCTTCTGTAACTTTATTCTTTGGCATGTGGATATCCAGCTGTCCCAGTACCATACGTGAACAGACTATTCTTTCCCCTGTCAAGTGGTCTTGGCCCCCTTATTGAAAACCAGCTGACCACAGATGAATGAGTTTATTTCAAGACTCTCAATTCTATTCCAAAGATTGATATCTCTACCCTTATTTCAGTACTATTCCCCTTTGATGGCTATAGCTTTGCAGTAAGTTTTGAAATTAGAAAAGTGTGAGTCTCCACGTCTGTTCTTTTTCAAGATTGTTTTGGCTATTTGAGATCCTTAAAATTCCATATGTGAATTTTAGTATCAGCTTTTCATTTCTGCAAAAAAAGGAGATTGGCATTTTAATAAGTATTGCAATGAACCTGTGAAACCAGTCGGGGAATACTGACATCATAATATTAAGTCTTCTAATCCATAAGCACAGTGGTGTTTCCTTTTATCTAGGTCTTAATTTCTTTCAACAGTGTTTTGTAGTTTCCAGTGTCAAGTCTTACACCTTCAGGGTTAAACTTATTCATAACTATTCTATTCTTGTTGATGCTATTGTAAATGGAATTGCTTTCCTAATTATATTTTTAGATTGTTCACTATTAGTGTATAGAAAGAAATTCAACTGATTTTTGTATCCTGCAACTTTGCTAGTTTATTAGTTCTAATAGTTTTTCATGAATTTTTTAGGATTTCCTATGAATAACATCAGGTCACTTGCAAATAGAGTAATTTTACTTCTTTCTTTGCAATCTAGATGCTTCTTTTTTCTCAAGTTTACTGAGATATAACTGATATATACAGGGTGGAGCAAAAGTAGGTATACAGTTTTGAGTACATGAAACACAGTTTATTCTTGAATTATTATTTATTAATTGTATTGTTTTCCATACAAACAACTGGAAACCTACTTTTGCCCCACCCTGTATTATAATGTTGTGTAAGTTTAAGGTTATTTTCTTAGTGGTCACCCTGGGGATTACAATTAACATCTTAATTTATAACAATCTACTTCAAATTACTATGAACTCAACTTCAATAGCATACAAAAACTTTGATCCTATATATAACTCTATCCCCCCATTGTGTTGTTACAGACACACAAAGAATCACAAAAATCATGAATGTGAAAATATTGTATAAACAATAAACATAATATACAGATATTATTATTGTAGTATTTGGTCACCTTAAGAAGCTTCAAAATGCTGGCTGAAAATAGTCAAGAGCAGTAAACTTGATATTATTCTTAGGCCTGAAAGAGCTCAAACAATACCTTTACTAAAAACAGGGAAGTAACTATCCTCCCACCTTTGTATACAGCAGTTTCTATATCACCAAACCATAACACAGTGCTGGGCACATAGTGGATACAGTCAGTAAGTTTCTTGTAAATGAATAAAAATATGTATAGAAATGCCTCTTTTCTTTAAGGAAAGAAAACTTTAACATTTATTAGGAATCTATTATCTGTCAGGCACTGTGCTGTGTTTTAAATATAGTGTATCTCATTTAATCCATACAGAAACCCTATGAGATAGTTATCACCCTCCTCAATTTATGAAGAACTGAGGGAAGTTATCTTTTACCCTGTATCTCTATGATCCCAGGTCTGAGCTCTTTCTACTGCAGCATACTGATCTCATAGTCTACTTTACTTGGCCATAGAACAAAACTAGCAAGTCTAGGAAGCTCTCTCTCCCAAACACAAAATTAAATCATAAACAAGAGGAAGCAGCATTGTCTGAAAGGCAACTGGTTTAAAATTTCCACTGCCAAGAAGCCAGATGGTTTCTGGGATGTCTAGTTAGGCTCAAAATGCCATAACCACAATGACTTACAAACAAAGAAACGGAGGGACAGTCAGTATAAACATGCAGCTGGAAAGCTAAAAGATTTAGTCCTTATGAAACACTGCTTAAAAAGTTTTCAAATGTTAATGCATGGTAAAAACATCAGACAGCTCATACTCTCAATTGCTCACTCATCACTCTCACCCATACCACATGCGTTTCTTTTAATCAGATTCTCAGGTCTGACAGAGCTGAGTACCACCAAGAAGCTAAAGGCTGGAGAAGACCCTCCTTCCAGCCCCTGGCCTGGGTATGTGATCCCCCTTCACCGATCCCCAACCCCACAACATACACACATATTTGAATGAAACCAGCAACTTCCTTAGGCCTAGTTGTAGCTGCCATACAACTAGAAATAGGTGAAATTTTGTTACAATCCTTCCCTTGTGTATTTATGATCTGGGTTATCAGGCTTGTACATACCAGTATTCTTTCTTTTTTAAAAGTGTACAATTACATTTTTAGTATATTCAGTTACTAAGCATCACCACAATCCATTTAGAACAACTCCATCATCTCATACCCTTTAACTAATACTCCCAAACCCCACCCTTCTCCTCCAGCCCTTAGCAACCACTGGTCCACTTTGTCTCTACATATTTGCCTGTTGTGAATATACACTGGTATTCATTTGCAGATGGACAAAAACACTGTTTCCACAGCATAATGCAAAAGGATTTGAGTCTCCTCAAACAGCATGATAACTGGACAGCTTCTTAGATCTCTGTAGCAACCTGGTATCTTTTTAGAATAGGCAGGGTATAAGTTATCCAGCAAAGAGAAGAAAGGGAGCTTTCTGCTGCAAAGGTAGATCATTTCAAGGCAAAGATCCAAGCACAGAGCCTTTTAGCACAGGGTTCTGAGAATGGTTTGATTGAAAGAGCATAGATTTACAGTCAAGAGAGACCCGAGTTCCAATTCCATCTGTCACTCCACAAAGGTGATACATTCTTGGGTGAGTTATTTAACTTCCTTGAACTTCATTTTTCTTAGCTGTAAAATGAGAATAATATTACATATCTTGTAGGCTTAATGTGAGAACTAAATGAAATGAGGTAAAGCATTCAACAAGGCAGGAAGCACTGGGGAAAGCTAGCTCCCTCACCATCTGGTCAGGCCTCCTGAAAACTACCAGGATATTTCTATCCTATTATATCAGAGATATTACTGACACCTCTAAAACCTGCCATTCTTCTTAAGTTCCACATCACTTCTCCTTAAGTTGTTTTCACTTTCTAGCCATATTCCATTACTTTTAACAGCATAGGGATCTATAAGAAGGTCATGGGGACAACCAGTTTTTGTTTGTTTGATCTAGTAGAGAAGAAGGTCATTAGGAGTAAAAAAAAAATTTAAAAGCAAACAAACCAGTTTTTTAGATATTTTAAATAAAATTTAACTTTACAATTGTATATCAAGTTAATTTTTTTCAATTAACATATATTTTGTGATTAACTTAGAAGTGACCTAGGTTTAACTATTATTCTGTCTGCCTATTTAGAAGAAGTTTCATTTTCGAAGGGCTATAGAACTTCATTAATAGTGCTGCAAAGCCCTCTTAAAGGCTTTTAATTTTTTAAATGAAAATAGACCGAGCTGTTGGCAAGACTCAGCCAGAATCTGTTGATGGATTCCTTCTAAAATAACCATCCTATCAGACCTACTCACACTTACCTCCTTCATGCTTTTGGGCTCAAGAAAGAAAAGTTTATAAAGTAGATAAGTAAAACAAATGCAGACTTATTTGATTTAAATACAGTTGTAAAAACTTTAAAAGCTTTTACATATGAATACTCTTTAGGAAAAGAACTTTCAGAGAACAACTTTTGTTGCTGCTTGACAGACAGAAAAAGTGCAGTTGAAATATCCAAAAACTGTTAATGATGCTAATTCTTCATTTTTTTAAATTGTGGTAAAATATCCTATATAATAAAAGCCTAATATGCTAAGTGTCCAGTCATCTGGTCGGCCATTCAACCAATCAAAGCGTAATATGCTAATGATATGCTAAGGCCACTCAACTGCTCGCTATGACGTGCACTGACCACCAGGGGGCAGTTGACCAGTTGACCAGTCAGTATGATGTGCACTGACCACCAGGGGGCAGGCAGTAGACCAGATGACCAGTTGCTATGGTGTGCACTGACCATGAGGGGGCAGACAGTAGACTGGTTGAACAGTCACTATGACGTGCACTGACCACCAGGGGTAAGACGCTCTGACCGGTAGGTTAGCTTGCTGCTGGGGTCCGGCTGATCAGGACTGAGCGAGACGGGTTGGACATGCCCTGGAGCCTCCTGCAGTCCCTCCATGGCTGGCCAAACTCCCACATCCCTCCCTGGCCCTGATCATGCACCAGTGAGGTCCCTCGGCTTGGCCTGCGCCCTCTCACAATCCGGGACCCCTCAGGGGATGTTGGAGAGCCAGTTTCGGTCCAACAGTGGAACGACCAGTTGCTATGATGCTCACTGACCACGAAGGGGCAGATGCTCAATGCAGGAGTTGCCCCCTGGTGGTCAGTGTGCTCCCACAACGGGAGCGCTGCTCAGCCAGAAGCCGGGCTCACAGCTGGCAAGTGCAGCAGTGGTGGTGGGAGCCTCTCCCACCTCTGCGGCAGTACTAAGGATGTTCGACTGATAGACATCCCCAAGGGCTCCTGGACTGCGAGAAGGCACAGGCCAGGGTGAGGGATCCCCTTGAGTGCACAAATTTCATGCACCAGGACTCTAGTTTGTAACATAAAAGTTACCATTTTAACCATTTTAAGTTTACAGTCACATTGTTGTGCAACCACCAAGCTAATTCTTTTTCAATATACCCAGATGCTTCAACTCATTGTTAGCACTAACGACCCTATATTGTTTTCCCAAATAACATTTGCAACTGGAACTCAATATTTTCTTAAGGAAAAAAGCATGTTGACTAAATAAGAGATGCAATCCACAGTATTACCATAATAGATTTTCCAACCTAAGGTTTCCATGACATCAGTAAACTATTTCCTAACAATCAAATCCAACTGTTTTAATAACTATACTAATAACTGAACTCAGCCCACAACCTTGGATATTGTTAGAAAATGAATACTGAAATGTAGAAATGTGTAATACTGATCACAAACATTTCTTAACAGTAAATTTTAAGTGAATATATTCCTATAAATTAGACCCATTGTGGCTCAATGATATAGGATAAGGATAAGGATGGGCCAAAGAGCAGGAAAAGAAGATATAGTACAGATATTCCAGAGCCACACATAATCAAAAGCACACCACACCATTAAGGCTTTGTTTTGCCCTTTAGAGAAGAATTTTCTAAGTTCCTTGATAGGCATTTCTAGGTATTGACATATTAACCTGCAACTAGCTTTAAAATAATTAATTACAAGGGTAGACACTGGAACTGGTGATAAATAATTCATCTGTCAAATAGTCACTCCAATTAATTGGAGCAATTTGGCCTTGGCATCATATTTGGATATTAATAAAAACATTTCCAAGTCAATCTAAATTGTGAGATACAGATTAATCACAGATTGGCTAAAGCAACATTTATTTGTTTCAGGAAGTATTTATTGGAACTTGATTGGAAGAATGACATGACCTTTATCTCTTTTCAGTAGATCCCCCTTATAATCAGTAAGATATGCCTGCTATGAATGGGGGGGGGGGCAGTCCATATACACAATCAGCAGCTGACAATTCTTAGTCAAGCTATCTTTAACTTTAGGGGGATCTATAGTTAACTCATATACACAAAGCATGCATTTCATCTTCATCATAAGTGTAAAGTACAGTGGCTTACATCTCACATCCTACCTATTGGGTCCTAATGACATCAGTCCAGCCTAAGTGACAACAATACAGTGTCCGTTCAACAAGTAAATGAGGGAATAAATATTCTAGGAAAGGGCCTTCCTGGAACAAAGAGTTACCATTACTAGAAAAGGGAAGGCATTTAAGGGAAGGGGAAGGGGAAGTGACTTTTACTCTCAGAAATAACAGGAAATCAGACTATTCTAAAAGAACATATACAAGCTAGCGGCCCGGTGCAAGAAATTCGTGCGGGGGTGGGGGGGGAGAGGTTGGTCCCCTCAGCCCAGCCTACACCCTCCCCAATCCGGGACCAACCTCAGGGGATGTCCGACTGCCGGTTTAGGCCCAATTCCAGGAATTGGGCCTAAACCGGCAGTCAGACATCCCTGTCACAATCTAGGACAGGGGTGGGCAAACTTTTTGACTCGAGGGCCACAATAGGTTCTTAAACTGGACCGGAGGGCCAGAACAAAAGCATGGATGGAGTGTTTGTGTGAACTAATATAAATTCAAAGTAAACATCATTACATAAAAGGGTACAGTCTTTTATTTCAATAGTTTTATTCATTTCAAACGGGCCGGATCCGGCCCGCGGGCCGTAGTTTGCCCACGGCTGATCTAGGACCTCTAGCTCCTAACTGCCCCCCGCCCCCGGCAACCTGATCACCCCTAACCACCTCTGCCTGCTGACCTGATCGCCCCTAACTGCCCCCGCCAAGGGCTTGGTTGCCCCCAACTACTCCACCCTGATGGCCTGTTTGCTCCTCATTCCCCACCCCG
>NW_006383005.1:957158-967735 GCF_000327345.1 Myotis davidii
TGGCTCTCCCATTCCTGAACCCCCTGCCGGCCTGGTCGCCCATGGCAGCCTGGTGTTCAGTCATTTGGTCGTCCCTCACTGATCCCCCTTCCTGCCTGGTCGCCCAAAGCAGCCTGTTGTTCAGTCATTTGGTAGTCCATCACTGACCCCCCAGCCAGCCTCGTCGCCCCACGCAGCCTGCTGTTCAGCCGTTTGGTCATCCCTCACCAACCCTCCTGCTGGCCTGGTCGCCCCACGCAGCCTGCTGTTCGGTTGTCCGTCCGGTTGTTTCGGTCGTGACGGCCCCTGGCTTTTTATATATTAGAATAGGATTCAGATACAAAAACTACATCAGCGATCACAATAGTACATATTTCATAACATTCTTAAATATGGTAGCTTTTTAGGTCATATTTATTAGTGACTAGCTATAAAAAGCCTTCATATAAAAAGGGTCCAGGTGTATGTCCATAGGGGTAGCAAGAGAAATCTACTTCACAGTGCTGCTGGGAAGGAAGAGAGGAAGAGTAGAAATAAAGGTGAGCAATGCCAGCTTTAAACAAAAAAAAAGAGATTACAAAGTAAGTAATGATTGTCTTTATCATCTTTATATTAAAACAAATCATGGCATGTAGTAGCTGCTCACAAATGAATGATTCCTCTATTTGTTCTTCCCTCCCTCCCTCCCTCCCGTCCTTCCTTCCTTCCTTCCTTCCTTCCTTCCTTCCTTCCTTCCTTCCTCCATCCATCCAAACCGGCATTTTTCCCCAATCATCCAACATCCAATTCAATTACTCCCTCTTTTCCTCCCACGGGCCTGCAAAATCTAAAGGATCAAGAGGTTCCTTTGGCAAGGTCTTAAAAACTTTCCAGCAGTTTTCCCTCTTGAAACCTATCACGATATATTTTAGTTCTAGGCATTGAAAATAAAATCAACTCTGGTCTTCCTACTAAGAGAAAAAAGTCCACAGAGAGAATAGAGGACACCTTCAGCTGAGGAAGGCTGCATTGTTTCTTCCAGGATGGAAAGTTCACACTTTGCAGCAGAGCAGTTAGCACAGTCTTATCTTGAGGATACCAGAAATGGGTGAGATTCATTTTCTTTAAAAATTCAGGTCAGCCCCTTGTCCCTCAACCATATTTGAAAACCAGTTCCCACCTCTTTTCCCCACTCCCACCTCCCCCAAAGTGGCTACCACAGATACTTTTGCTCCCCCAGTCCCTTTTGCCCCAAACCCCAAAATGAAAGAACCCTGACTGAATTCAACATCAGCCTCTTACCCTGCCAGGAAAGCTAAGGAGTAGGAGCTGTTCTTAGAAACAAATGCAGAGCGATGTGTCTGTGTCATCTTGCCTCGGGAAGGTTCTTCATTCTCTGAATCTGAGAGACGCGCCGGGCACTGGCAGGAGAGAAGGGAGATAACAGTGTCCATTTGGGGTTCCCGTTGATTCTCCCATAGCTACTGTTTCAAATCTCTCCATTATGTCACTTCTACCTGAGCTCCAATCTATGTTTGTGTTTCCAACTGCCTCCGGAGATCCCAATCTGGATATCCCAAATGTAGCTCAAACTTAATATATCCAAAATCAAACTATCTTCTTTAAGCCACACTACCAACCCAACTGGAAGCCTCAATGTCATCTATGACTCTTTTCTTTCCCTTTCTTTGAGGAAATAATAAATTATATAGAGGTTTTGAGTACCCCAACATTTCTAAATATTGTTTCATTTACTGTTTATATCAACTCTATTGAGAAGGGATTATTAGCTGTATTTTACAGATGGAAAACTGAGGCTCAGAGCAGTTGATTTGCCTGGGATTGTAGAGTTAATAAGTAGCTGACACTGGTTCTTAAATTCAGAACATTTGTCTCCAAATTACCTTCATGCTATTTCCACTCTACTCCATTCTACTGCTTAACAGTGGTTCTCAACCTTGGCTACACATTAGAATCACCTGGGAATCTTTTTAAAATCCTGATTTCTGGGCCTCATCCTCCAGAAATTCTGTTTCATTGTTATGGGGTGGGGCCACAACATTAGTAACAAAGAAACAGAATTTCCAGAGGATGAGGCCCAGAAATCAGGATTTTAAAAAGATTCCCAGGTGATTCTAATGTGCAGCCAAGGTTGAGAACCACTGTGCTAAAATGTCTCTCATCTAACTCTTCCCATGTATACTCAATTGTCATTACCTTTCCTTAGATTCTCATCATCTTCTGCCTGGACTATTGCAATATCTACTACTGGTCTCACTCTCCAGCCTTCCTTCCTTCTAATCCCCTTCATACTATCAAACACAAAGAGTCCTGCTTAACTATTGGTAACTTCAGGATAGAGTCTAAACACCTCAGCATAATTCAATAATCTTCAAAACTAGACTCAACTTTCTTTCATAGTTTTTCTCAAACCAGTTCCCACATAGAGAACGCCTTGAATTCTAGTACAACCAAACTACTGTCTGCTCTCCACATGTACCATTATAGTCTTTCAAAACCTCTATTCTTTTGGACATGCTATTCCCTCTGCCTAATATTCCTCTTCCACATTCTCTGCCCTCTAAAATACTCATTGGCCTTTCAGAGAGGTATCTTAAATGTCACTTTCTCTGAAAGGGCTTCCAAATATCCCTAGAGTCAGCCTTTTCCACCTTGTTGAAATTCATTCATTTACCTTTGTTTTATTTTGGAATCTTTTTTTTTTTTTTTTAGTCTTTTCAATTTACATCTGAAGTTTCTTTTATATGTGCCTTTTGCATTCAATATATAGTGAGTATTATTTGCCTTGTTACTCAATATGAAAGTCTTTTTAGAGGGAGAAAATGATCTCACTGAACTCTAGTTTCTTATTTAAGAGTCTGTCTTCTGCTTCAGACAATAAACTCTGAGAGCAAGTGACCATCTTTTCTTTAAGAATCCCAATGCCATTATAGAGCAGGTAAACAAAACATATGTAATCATTTAATGATTAACCAGTTATCTAATGATCAAATGGCTACCAAAATGAGAGCTACAGACAGAGGCATGCAAGACATCATCTTATGGCTCAGAGTACCCTGCATTCCTGAAATGCTCTGTTATTCTCTAGGCTGACAAATACATAATACATACAATAAGTTATGTTTCCTAACAGTTAGTCTTTGAGAAATAGGATTACAGGGAAGCTTTTCAGATTTTGTAGGGTACAACTCCTTAAAGAACTCTGTTGTACAAACTGTTCACTGGAGAAACTTTTAAACAGTACTAACCCATATAATATTCTCTTTTCAACTCTGAGAGAGAAAAAAAGCTTTGACATCTATAGACTCAACAGGGAATAAATAATGGCAATTTCTATTTAGGTGTTTCCACATAATCAATTCACTACCAAATAAAAGAATGTTCAAATCCCAGCTCTATTACTTAACTATCATGGTCACTGTAGTTAGTTGTTTATCTTTCTGAGCTTCTGTTTTCTCATCTATAAAATAAAGATTGCTTCATCTACTGTTAAAAGGAGTTAGTATATTAACAAGTAGTAGGTGCTCAACAAAAGATGTATTTTTATCAAATTAAATACTATTAATCTTTTAAGAAAAAAAAACTTTAGCATTATAATAGATATCACTAGGTTAGTTTTAATTATTGAAAAATACATTTACATTATTATAAATAATTATATAGATAGACGGTACCTCCCTCCATCTCTCTATATTTCCATTCCCAAAAAACCTAGAACCATAAGAGAGGAAAATATTTACCTCTCATCTTTCCCTTTAGGTAAAAATAAGCCTTTTGCACTACAAATACCTAAAATGGTATAAAACATGCATAATAAAATCCCAAAGTGATATTTTTTAATTTACATAAAAAAATTAAAAGAATAATATCTAGAGTTGGCAGGATGTGAGGAAATTAGTTTAGTACTTTCTTAAACTACCAGTGGGAGTATACCTATATCCAAACTTTCTGGAGGTCAAATTAATAATAAGTACCAAAAGTCTTAAAAAGGACACTCCCCTTGACCTGGTCATTCCACTTCTGATAATTTATTTATTCGAAGGAACTAATCAGAATGGTGGTTTAAGATAGCAAAATATCAACAGGAGGTTAATTAATTAAATTAATTCTACTGTAAAGAATATCAAGAGACCACTAAATAAGGATGTAGGATTCTTTATTTACATGGAAAAACATCCATAATTTAATAGTTTATAAGAAAAGGTTTAAGAGAGTATGCACACTGGGTTCCATTTTCTAAAAATAATATATATATATATATATTTAGTATATATGCACTTAGAAAAGAAGTTTGGCAAGACATTTACTAAAATGTTTATATAAGTTATCTCTAGGTGGTGGGATGACAAGCAATTTTTCACTCTCTGCTTTATAATCTTTGGTATGACTATAATTGCTATACCAAATTGTTTTCCAACAATTCACATTATTATTGATATCAACTGTACCATAAAAATAATAAAATAAACACTGACAATTTTATTTCCATTCCGAGCAAATAACAGATAATTTCTGATTCTGGAATAAGCACTTTCCTTCCTCCATTTGAATTCAACTTGACAAACTTGCATCAAACACTTGCGATATGCAAAGTAGTGTAGGAAATTTTAAATTAGTTTAAGACACTCCTATACTCAAGAAACTTACAAATCTAGTAAAGAAACACAAACACGCAAATAACCATAAGATAAGGGAGAATGAAATAAGTCCTATAAAATTTACAAAGTAGAGGGAGGGGTGCTGGGAGGGCAGGATGGGGTAGAGAGAAGTGGGAAATCCCTATAGGTTCCAGGAAGGTGACAACTTTTGAACTGGACACTGAAAGATGAATAGCCTGTCAACAGGTAAGTTGGGTGACATTTCAGTGAGATGAAGATGTGAGAGCAAAGACTCTAAGGAGGGAAAATACAGAGTATATACTCGGGGGTAAGCAAATAGCTCCACTTCTTAGAGTTCTGGGATGTAAGCAAGGATGGAAATACAAGCTAAAATAATACCAAGGACCTGAATGTTGGAGTGAAGAGTGCTCACTTAATTTCTCAGGAAATACAGAGTTCCTGAAGTTTGTGGGACAGGAGTGAAATAATCAGTCCAACTCTAATTATAACACTCTCTATATGAAATTTAATCCTTCATCTGGCTTCCCCCTAAAATCTACTTGAGCTTCTCTTTGGTCTCAATTTGAATGTAGCCTTGACTAAACTAAATGAAATTATCCATTCAACACCAAAAATTCTTAACACATATTTAAAGCAAAATTAGAGCCACTTAAAAGGCCTCAAAAATATAAAAGCATACAGAAAAATGGTAAAAATCATGAAACTCTAAAACTTGAAGTGTTCATAGGTCATATTTTATTCAATGTGTTTTTGCACACAAAATTTTCATAACTGGCTATTACCAATAAAAACAGGTCTGAGAATGTGTACTTGATTCCTTTTAAGATTAAAAGTAGTTTTATGCAATTGATTTCTATTTCAAAGATGATAATGGAAAAAGAAAAAAAATCTTAGAGCAATTTCCCAGTCTTGACAGGAATGAATACTGGAGAGCATTTCCTGGAGAAAATCTGGATCTGGCACGGCCAAAGCAGCAGCAGGTAATCTTCCCATCCAAAGGCCACAGCAAAGGAAAGCGAGCTTCTGCGCTGCTTCGCCTGTGGTCCTAATGGACTGTCCTGCTGGGGTGAAGTCACAGGCAGAATCGCAGTCTTTGGACCACAGACCATAGTTGGGGCCATTAGTCAGAAGACATACTATGCACAAGACTATCATATATTTCATTCCTAGCCTCTCTGATAGCAGTCTTTTTCCTTTTGTAGTTCCCAATAAACAGAGCATTAAGAGTACATAGCATTTTGTGTTTGTTAAACTGAAATCTTTTAGAAGGCTGAAACCCTATAAAATGCAAATAGTTGTTTTTAATAATAATTAAATAATAAAAATGATTATTATTATAACTGGATTCAAAAAGCCCCACATGCCTGTTGACAATCAGCAAATACTATCAATCCAAGAAAGCTTAAATAATTGAATTTTTTGAAATTCAGGAACAATGTCTTTGCAAAGAGTATATCAAAAGCACAGAGAAATTAAGTAACCTGGCCAAAGTTATAGTCTGTTTTAATGCTGGGACCTGTTCAAGAGGCAGACTTCTGGAGCGGAGATTTTTTCCCCTCTATTCTGCTATATTGTCTGTCTTTATATATGGGAAAGCTCTATTAATTCTGGTTAATTAGAAAGATAACGAAAATACTAACAAGCCTGAATCATAAAATACTTTAAAAGATATGACTCTATAGATATGTTAAGCACATACAGAAAGCAATAAAAGATGTAAAAGCCAATAAAACTTATTAAAGAAAAAACTCAATTATAATTACCCATTTGAGCTAATCAGTGGACCCTGCAAAAGTACTTTAAATATACCACTTATAACCTTTTCCAGTAATTTGCTTGGTAAATAAGTAATGAAAACATTTCAGGCAAGATTTAGCTCAATTAAAAGTCTAATTAGATTAAATTTAAACTATGTAATCTAATACCTTATTCCTAGGACTGTGCTGTTTAGAATAAAGAATACAGGGAAATTCAAGCTTTAACGAAATCTAGTAGAAGATATAAGACACACAAAATTCAAATATGAAGCAACACAAGTCAAAATATGTACAAAATTTACCTCAAGTAGTCTACTGCACTAGGTTTTCCCTTTCTCCATTTTCTCCCACCATCCACTTAATCTTTCTATACAACTGTCATTGTCCCATTCATAAATTACCTTCTCCAGCTTTCATCTGGACACTAAATTCTCTCAACACGTAAACCACACAGCCAGAGACTATTAGTTCACCAACACAGGCCTTTCAGAGCCCTGTCACCTGCGCTAATTGCTATGTTGAGGCAGATGTCCATCAAAACAGTAATCTACTTACACGCTCTGGATTCGTTTTCAGTACCAATGGCTCATCTCTTTTTTTCTGTTCGTCCATTTTCCTTTTCCCTGTTTCTGTGTCCTCTGGTAACAGCTTGTGGATTTTATCTTCGGAAGTTTTCTCCTCTTGTAACTTTTCTTCTTTCAGCTAAAAATACAAATCACACTGAGACAGTAGAATTTTAGGCAACTATAAACTTAAAAATATCTTTTCCTCAGTAGTCTATTAGAACAAACATCACATGGCAGTTTTGAGACTATTTTCCTTATTGGATATAAAACCCTCTTAATTTTTAATTAAGTTAGTTTTTACTTGACTCTTGCCAAGCATACACTTCATGGCTTAAGATTTAACTGCTCTGCATTCTTGAGCAATATGAAACCATACAAGCTAGTACACAATCAAAAAAAAAGTTTATTCATTTAGTTAAAAGAGGCTGAATATAAAAACCTTCTTATTCCCATAAACTAGATGGAAGTGTACTGGACCAGGAGAACAACAGAGAGATAGGCCACAGAGGGTCAGAGAAGCTGGGCAAGGCAAAATGGGTCTTTAGGCCTAGTAGCAACAGGAAAAATGACTTTGTCACAGTTCCAATGTCCTACAATTTGTGCTATTAACCTTGCATCAGAGAATAGGTCAAGACACATGACTTACAAAGAAATTTAAGGCAGGGGTACCTGCTCCTCATTTGGGAGAGGTAGCATGGCATTATGAAAATAAGATGGGCTTTGGGATAACATGGGTTCTAATGGTTCTGCCACTTATTTACCAGCTAGATGATCTTTGGCAAATGAACCATCATATGCTCACCTGCATAACAGATAATGCTGCCCTGGCCGGTTTTTTTCAATGGTTAGAGCATCGGCACACAGACTGAAGGGCTGTAGGTTCAATTCCAGTCAAGGGCATGCCCCTCGGTTGCAGGCTCGATCCCCAGCCCAGGTTGGAGTTTGTGCAGGAAGCAACCAATTGATGTATCTCTCTCATTCTATTTCCCTCTCTGTGTTTCTACCTCTCCCTTCCACTCTCTCTAAAAATCAACGGAAAAATATCCTCTTAAAAAAACAGATGTTACTTACTTTGTAGATATAGTTTGAAGAAGTAGATGAGAATAAAGTACTTAATGTTGTGTCTTGCTGTGTACTTACACTACATCAAGAGTTTCCTTCCCTAATCTCCTTTTTATTCTATTTTCACTGCCCAGGGTTTTAATAAGATTTAAATGACAATGTATATCAAAGCAATTACAGGGTACTAATATTTTTAATCATACTGCAAAAAAATATAAAACTAAAGAATAAATATTTTTCATTGGCTGTTACCTCAGTGTTAAAAAAACAATAAAGATTCAGTTTTATCTTCCTAATTTCTTTAGGTCTGATTCCTACAAGTCTGAACTAGTCTTTAACACACTAAGTCTAATTCAAGGTGATAAATATTAAAAGAACACCATACGCAATGTTGTATCAGGAGATTCGAATGAAATAATGTACTCCCAACTCTTCCAAAGTCAAACAAGAACACACGAGGAAGAGAAGCAAATCCATATCCAGGGAGAAAGCAATCATAAGTGATGCTAACTGCCCATGTGAATGATCAATGTTGATGCTCTTATATGAGAAATTCTTGCTCAACAATTTGACCACAGGCTACCTAAAGGGGCACTTTACTTTAAGAGGATAAAGAAGTAGAGTGACGCAAAAGAGAACAGGTTTCAGCATCATAATAATTATCATTTACTGAACTCTACGTGCCAGGTGCTGAGCTTCCTCACTTAAGAAAACTAAGGTTTAAGAGTTGGTAATGTGTTCAAATTCACAGTCATAAGCCTAGAGCTGGAATTCAAATCTAGATTTATCTCAGTGGTTCTCAACCAATGATTTTACCTCTCAAGGCACACCTGGCAATGTCTGGAGACACTTTGGTTACAACTTAGGGGTGGAGTGTGTGTGCTACTGTCATCTAGTGTCTTGAGGCCAAAGGCTGCTACTAAACATCCTAAATGCACACGATAGCCCCCAATAATATATTCATACACAGAAGTTACAATTTTTTAAAAACTAAATATTAAATTTCCTTTAATATGTTTTAGTGTTAATGTGTTTAGTGTGTAATGGTATTTACATACTATGCCCGCCTATAGCTTTAAATATGTGTTTTAGAATGTATCCTTATGGCTCCTAACAATGTTTATCTCTGCTCTCAAAGTTTTTGACAACAGCCTTGTGTTGCTGGCAAAACCACCTTTTCATTGCAGTGCTGAGTCTCTGCTAACACAGCATTCTTAGCAAAACTAAAAATTTACACAGTTGAAAAACCCATATACCCATTTAAATCTTCACAAGATCATGTTGGCGTTTTCTCTATGCTGAGTTCTGTAGAAGTTATTTTTTTGTCCTTTTGGTGGTTATTTATAAGGACTTGAGAACTTAGTCTCTAGGAAAGAATTTTTATACTCACGGAAAATGACTCTGGAGTGTCAGAAAGCAGCATATAAACTTGAGTAAGACATATCAATAGCTGTTGTTTATTAAACTCTTCTATGTTCCAGGTATTACGTTTATAGAGCTTACCTCATTTAATCGTTAAGGGCTCTGTTTGTATATATCATTATCATTTCATAGACACAAAAAAGTACTACTCAGTATTTCCCAACGTCACCATGATTGAATATTGAAGAACCTGAATTTTATAGTAAACCACTGGTTTCAGATACCAGGGAGTCTCAACCGCAGCATGACTGGCATTTGGGGTTCGATAGCTCTCTGCTATGGGGCGGGGGGATTGAGCAGAGTCTAATAAGAAGGTTTATGCATGAATACTGGCCCAATCACTGGCTACCGAGGACAAAATGAGAAACTCTATCAACTGTATCTCAAAACTGTCAGTCTGGAGTGGGAAAAAGGAAAACATGTACCTATTGACTCCCACCGCCCAATAACCAAAGTTTGCTCCACACAGTGTTAAACACCCTCACACTGGCTTGTACGGCTTAAGTTCCCAAGGTAGGTACCACAGCTCCCACAAGAGAAAAGCGCTAGAGCTAAAAGCAGGAAGCAAGCAGTTGGCCCCTGAACAAGATCTCAGGTGGCACCAAAGAGAAGCTGCCCACTTCTGTAAGTGGAATGATTTTTGTTGCTTCCTTTTAGATGCTAATTACTAGAGAAAAACTATTGACTTTTGTACATTAATCTCATCCTCAGTCACACTACCAAGAATACCATGAAAATTTTCCTGAAAATGGCTTCACTTTGCCCTTACATTTAAAAATAAACTTTAACAAATCAAAGTATTATACACTACACAGAAAAGTATACAAATCATAAATGTAAGTCGTGGTAAATTATATAAAATAAGCATATCCACATAACCATCATCCAGATCAAGAAATGGTATATTACCAGTACCTCTTGTGCCTACTCCTCACCCAAAAGTAACCACAATCCCAGCTTCCAACACCAAAAAAAAAAATCGTTTTACCTATTTCTGAATTTTACATAAGTGGAATCATATATGCATTATTTCTGTCTTTCTTCAGTCAACATACTGTTTGTAAGATTCATCCATGTAAGGTACATATAGTTTGTTCTTTCTCATTGTTTTATAGTATTCTATTGTTTGCCTACAAAACAACTATTCTACTGTTAATGTATATTTGAATAAC
>NW_006383005.1:967749-970146 GCF_000327345.1 Myotis davidii
GTTGCATTTCTTTTCTAAAGATGTAGAGGAGTTTTTCATATGTTTACTGTTTGGAAATCCTCTTTCACACTGTGCCTATTCACACTGTTGCCCTTTTTTCTTTTACATATTTGGGTTTCCCCCTAGTAATTTGTAGGAGCTATTTATATATTTTTGGACCCTTATCTTCAGTTTCACTTTCTGCAGTTTTAGTTACCTGCAGTCAACAATGGTCTAAAAATATTAAATGGAAAATTCCAGAAACAATTCGTAAGTTTTAAATTCTGTGTGGCGCTGAGTAGCGCAATGAAACCTCACACTTTCCTACTCCATCCCATCCCAAGACGTGAATCATCCCTTTGTCCAGCAAATCCAAGTTGTACATGCTCCCCACCTGTTGGTCACTTAGTAGCTATCATCTTGGTTTTCAGATCAACTGTCATGGTATCATGGTGTTTGTGTTCAAATAACCCTTAACCTATATAATAAAGAGCTAATATGCAAATGGTCATCATGCCATCACACCATCACCCTGTCACGCCAGGGCCGGGGACCTGAGGCAATGTCCCCCACCCAGCGCCAGGCCAGGGGACCTGAGGCTAAATTCTGTGTGGTGCTGAGTAGCACAATGAAATCTCACACTTTCCTGCTCCATCCCATCCCAAGACGTGAATCATCTCTTTGTCCAGCAAATCCAAGTTGTACATGCTCCCCACCTGTTGGTCACTTAGTAACTATCATCTTGGTTTTCAGATCAACTGTCATGGTATCATGGTGTTTGTGTTCAAGTAACCCTTAACCTATATAATAAAGAGCTAATATGCAAATGGTCATCATGCCATCACACCATCACGCTGTCACGCCAGGGTGGGGGACCTGAGGCCGCATTCCCTGCCCCGGCACTGGGAAGTGAGACTGAGGCTGCGCCCCCCCGCCACCTGGTGGGGCTTGACGGGGACCTGAGGCTGCGTGCCACCACCCTGCGGTGCTTGACAGGGGTGGGGCTGGCTGGGTCTGGGTCTCACACGATTCCAAGGCTCACGCGTGTGGGCGGGGACTTGACTCTGGGTCCCGTGGCACACCCCAGACTCTGACAGGAGGGAGATTTTCATATTCATTTTACTAATTTTCTTTCATCTCTGACACTTCTATTATAAAGGGCAAATAGCAATATTAAAATACTTCCTCTGATTCCCTTTTAATGTACATGAATTTTGTGCACTGGGTCACTAGTTTTATTATAATTGCTCTATTTTAATACTAGTTATTATTGTTAATCTCTTACTGTGCCCAATTTATGAATTAAACTTTTTCATAGATGTGTATACATAGAAAAAAATATAGTATATGTAAGGTTCAGTACTATATGCTGTTTCAGGCGTCCCCTGGGGGCGTCTTGGAACATATCCTCCACAAGTAAGGGGTACCATTATACAAAAGAAATGTATTATTTATGTATGTGTGTGTTCATACACCTTTTCCCCCTCATACAGTGCTTGCCTTTTTTACTCTCTTAGTAGTATCTTTTGAAGACACCAAGTTCCAGGTCTTAATGAAGTTTAACATTAGTGTTTTTATATCCTCTTTAAGAAAGTCTCCCATGTTATCTTTAAGGAGCTTATTATTTGAATTTTCACATTTAAATCTACAATCCACTTAGAATTAATTTTTTAAAATCAACTATGCTAAGGCATACTCTACATATAATAAAATGAACACTTACAGAATGTATATACCTCAATGAGTTTTGACAAATGAATGTATTTATGTAACCATCTCCCTAATCAAGATATAGAACATTTAAAAATTTTTAATTATTTTATTGATTTCAGCGAAGGGAGAAGTAGACAGAGATAGAAACGTCAATGATGAGAGAGAATCATTGATCAGCTGCCTCCTGCTCAGCCCTCACTGGGGATTAAGTCCACAATCTGGTCTTGTGGCCTGACCAGGAGTCAAACTGTGACCTTCTGGTTCATAGGTTGATGTTCAACCACTGAGCCACACCGGCTGGGCACTATAGAACATTTTTACCACACAAGAAAGTTCCTTCAAACCAACTAGCAATCAATCTCCCACCTCATTCAGCCCTAGGCACCCCCTAATCTGATGACTATGACTACAGATTAGTTTTGCCTATTAAAAAATCACACAGCAAGAGAGAAACTAAGATGGCGGCAGAGATAAACACCGCGAAGTTGATGCTGCTCACAACAATTGATTAATACCTTAGAAAAACAATTCGGACATCATCCAGAACCACAGGAAGCCTGGCTGACTGTAAATTCTACAACTAGAAGGAAAGAAAAGCACACTGAGAGCAAGAGAAGCTGCAGAAGTAAAGCGCAGAGGTAGGGGACTCGCGCGCGCGGAAAGGGGCTGGCACCTGAGGACGCGGCTGTCTTTTTGAATCCTGTG
>NW_006383005.1:971887-1000485 GCF_000327345.1 Myotis davidii
AAGGACTGATCCAGAGACGGAGAGGCATTGATTGGACTGTCGGGCTTTGGAGGGAGGGTAAGGGAGGGTGGCGGTAAGGGGGAAAGATCAACCAAAAGACTTATATGCAGGCATATAGGCCTAACCAATGGACACGGACAACGTGGGGGCGGGGGAGTTCGAGGGTAACGTGGGGACAAGGACACATATGTAATATCTTAATCAATAAAAAATATATTAAAAAAAAATCACACAGCATATATTCCTTTGTATCAGGTTTTATTCACTCAGCATATCTTTAAGATTCATCCACAATACTGAATTTATTATTAAGACATTCCTTTTGTGGATGAGTTATATTCCATTGTATAAATGTACCACAATTTGTTTATCCATTCAAGTGTTGGACATGTGGGTTGCATTTAATTTGGGGTTACTATGAATAAAGTTGCTATGAACATTCATGTCCTGTGGACAGATGTTTCTATTTTGCTTGGCTAAATATCTACAAGTGGAACTGCTAGATCGCACAGTAAGTATATGTTTAAATTTATAAAGCAACTGCCAAAATGCTTCCCATGGTGGTTATACCACTTTACTGGCATACCTCGGAGATACTGCAGGTTTGGTTCCAGACCACCACAATAAAGTGAGTATCACAATAAAGCAAGTTGTAATGTTTTTGCTGGTGGAGAGTCTTGCCTTCAATTAAAAAGAAATGCAATATCTGTGAAGCACAATAAAGCCCAGTGCAATAAAATGAGTTATGTGTGTTTACTGTCACCAGCAATGCATTGTGACAGAACTATATTCTGTTCCGCTGATCTATATGTCTTTTCCTTATGCCAATACCATACTGTCTCAATGACTAGCATTATATGTTTCTTGAAATCTGGTAGTAAAGTCCTCCAAAAACACAGTCACAATTCACAGACAACATAATCCATGTAGAAAATCTACTAGAACCACTAAATGAGTTTAGCAAGGCAGTAGGATAAAATACAAAAGTGAACTGTATTTATATACTTGCATGAACAATTAAAATTTTTAAATGCCATTCATAGTAACATTGAAAATATGAAACACTTAAGATAAATCTGACAGAAGATAAGGAAACTGAAAACCACAAAACATTATTGAAATTAAAGGAGCCCTAAATAAATAAAAGGATATATATACACCATGTTGGTGGGTCTGAAGATTCAATATTATTGAGATGTCAATTCTCCCCAAATTGATCTGTTGATTCAATGTAATTACAATCAAAACTCCAGCAGGCATTTTTGTACAAATTGACAAGTCAATACTAAAGTTCAGATAGATGTACAGAGAACCAAGAATAAGCGAAATAACTTTGAAAAAGAACAAAGAGGATTAACACTACCAGATTTCAAAACTTATTATAAAGCTACAATAGTCAAAACAGCATAGTATTGGTGTAAAAACAAACAGATCAATGGTACAAATAGAATATAGAGCCTAAACTCACAAATATATGGATGACTGGTTTTTAACAAAGGTGAAAAGACAATCCAATCAAGAAAGGAGTCTTTTCAACAAATGGTGCTGGAACAACTAAGACATCCATATGCACAAAAAGGAACTTGGATCTATTCCCCAGGCCAGATATCAGAATTAAGTTAAAATGAATTATGGACCTAAACATAAAGCCTCAAACTCTGAAACTTCTAGAGGAAAACATAGGAGAAAATCTTTGTGGTTTCGAGCTGGGCAAAGCATTCTTAGAAAAAAATTTTTAAACTTATGCACTCTAATTCTGAAAGTTAAAAACTTCTGCTCTTCAAAAGACTACAAGAGAATGAAAAGACTGACACTGGGAGAAAAATATTTGCAAAGCATATCCCTGATAAAAGACTTGTATCCAGATATATAAAGATCTCTCAAAATACACAATCCACTTTTTTAAAAAAGAGCAAAAGGTATGAACGAACATTAAACCAAAGAAAATATACAGAAGGCAAACACATGAAAGATGTTCAACATCATTAAACATTAGGAAAATATAAAGTTAAACCAGAATGAGATACCACTACACACCAATTAGAATTGCTACAATTAAAAAGACTGACCATAACAAATATTGGCGATGAGAGAAACCAGAACTTTCATACACTACGAGTAGGAATTAAAATGGTAAAATCATTTTGGAAAAATTTGGCAGTTTCTTTAAAAAAATGAAACTTACACCTAACATATAATATAACAATTTTACACCTAAGTATTTACCTAAGAGAAAACAAATTACATATCTATATAAGGACTTGTACAGGAATGTTCATAGGAAGCTTTATTTATAATAGTCAAGAACTGAAAACAACCCAAATGCCTATCAACAGGCAAATAGAGAAACAAACTGACAAAACCAGACAGTGAAATACTACTCATCAATAAAAAAGACTAAACCATTGATACATGCAACAAAGTGAATGAATTTCAAAATAATTACTCTGAGTGAAAAAGCCAAATAGAAAAGCATAAGCACCATCACAATACAAAAGAGAGATAAACTGGACTTCATAAAAACTAAAAATTTTTGTGCACAGAGCCTTAACAAAAAATGAAAAGAGGACCCACAGAATATAAGAAATATCTGCAAATCATATATACATCTGATAAAGATTTAATATGCATACTACATAAAGAACTCTTAACAATTCACCATAAAGACAACCCAATTCAAAACTGAGCAAAGGACCTGAATAGACACATCTCCAAAGAAGAAATACAAATGCTCAATAGCACATAAAAGATGCTCACCATCACTGTTCATTAGGGAAATACAAACCAAAACCATGAGATACCCACTGGATGACTATTTAAAAAAAAAGAAAGCCAAACCGATTTGTCTCAGTGGATAGAGCGTCGGTCTGTGGACTCAAGGGTCCCAGGTTCAATTCCAGTCAAGGGCATGTACCTTGATTGCGGGCACATCCCCAGTGGGGGGCTGTGCAGGAGGCAGCTGATCAATCTCTCTCATTGATGTTTCTAACTCTCTGTCCCTCTTCCTTCTTCTCTGTAAAAAATCAATAAAATATATTTTAAAAAAATAACAAGTGCCCAGCAAGAATGTGAAAAACTGGAACCTCATACATTGCTGGTAGGTACAGCTGCTGTAGAAAACAGTTTGACGAATTCTCAAAAAATTAAACACAATTATTGTATAACCCAGCAATTCCACTCTTGGATACACACTAAAATAATTGAAAGCAGGGACTCAGACAGACAGTTGCATGCCAATGCTCATTGTAGCATTATTCACAATAGCCAAAAAGTAAAAACAACCTAAGTGTCCATCAAGAGATGAATGGATAAAACAAAATTGTATGGAGTATTATTCAGCCCCATAAAAAAGAATGAATTACTAAAATATGCTACCGTATGGATGAATCTTGGAAATAGTATGCCAAGTGAAATAAGCCAGACACAAAAGGATAAATGTTGTATGATTTCACTTATATATTTAGAATAGACAAATTTATAGAAATAAAAAAATAGGTTAGAGGTTATCAGGGGCTGGGGGGGGGGTGCGGGAGGCGGAGTGGGAAGATATTGATTCAAGGGTACAGAGTTCCTGTTTGGAGTGATCAAAAACTTTTGGAAAAAGATAGCAGTGATGGTTGCATAACACTGTGAATGTACTTAAGGCTACTGAATTTTACACTTAAAATAGTTAAAATGTCAATTTTTTTAACGATCTTAACTTTATTCTTTCACAGAATTTTATAATTCTGCTTTGATATAAACAGGAAAAATAAAGCTATTTTAATTTACAAAAACTCTCCCTAATCAAATGATTTAACAAGATATTTTATTTTATGCTAGAGATAGAAGAGGTGCAACTGCTTCTAGAAAATTCTCTAGTTTGGCTTGCAACTAGCATTGCAATGATTTGAAACTGTTCTCTAAGCCATAAAAACTATTATACTAATACAGTAATCGTATAACTACTGATCCTCTCCTTTCATAAATAAAAGAGATAAAGAAAGACAGCACATTGCAGAAATAGCCTAAATAACCTACTATTCTAATTAAATTTAATCATCTTTTAATTTCCCAAATGTGTTATTTTCTTTAAAAAGCACATTACTTGATAAAATTGTTTTTCCTCATCTGGGTAGTTGTAAGTAGCAAAAGGAAAAAACAACCATGTTTAACATTTTTAGATTTTGAGCATCCTACAAAACAACTGTTCTTTCCTCCTGCAGTCAAAATTAAAACTTATTCTTTTGCGTTTTCCCTTCCTGGTACTACACAACTTACCTGCTCTTAAAGATGTAGAAGATTCAGTATCTGATTTCTGGTTCCGGAGAGAGACAATTTCAGCACATGCCATAAGCAAGCATTTCCTCAAAGATTACATAACATTTCAGAGGAAGAAAAAAATGTAGCAAAAAGAACTCTAGAAATCTTAAAATACCACTAGTTCTATCATGAGCCAGCTATACATCCTTACACAAGTTTATTCTCTTAAAAGAAGTGGCTCTGAAACTATTTAATCAACAATTAAATTCAATCAGCATTTGATGACTACCTATGTGCAAGACATTATATTAGGTGCAGTAGAGAGTTAGTGGAGAGTTAAAGAGACTAAACAAACAGATCCAACTTGAAAGATTTCACAATAGGAAAAAATATTTTTAAACAAGCAAATAACCTGCTGCTTCTGCAGTGTGATAAACATATTTTAAATTTACCAGGTAAATATTAGCTTCTTTTAAAATAAGTAAAAAAATTTTTTAAATGGAGGGGTCAGGGGTAAGGCCAGTTCAACATTCAGCTAATGATTCATTACATAGCCATATAGATTTAAGTGAAATGTTCAAGTTTTAATAAAGTACATTATATTTTACAGTTCATGGCAGAAAAATAACACAAGAGACGTTAAAGATACATAAGTTCAAAGATAAGTAGGTCCTAAAAGTTTACTTACCTTTAAAAAAATTCCTTCACAAAAGTCAATGTCTGCATTATAGAGACATTCACTTCAGTAACTCATTGACCATATCTGATTACTCTGCACTCTGGCTAAGAACTAAGAACTGCATGCTTACTACTTGAATAATTTAGCCAGCAATGGGGAGAAAATACTCCTCAAAAAAGAACCAGCGGGGAGGAGAAAAAGAAAATGGATAGGTCAGTAAACCAATTCAGAGAAAGCCTAAACCACTCATGTGATCCACAGAATTATCGAAAGCAGTTCATCTTTCCCACTACAGAAACCAGGGAGATAAGCACTCTAAGCAAACGCTGTTTTCCCCTACCTTCAACCTTCCAGAGTCCAGTGATTCAAAGACAAACTAGAGCATGCTGGGTCACATGTTTCCCAACTCTAACATAAAGCAACAATTATTTAACCACGTGGTCAAAGTTGAGCACCTAGCATACTGCACAAACAGAATTACTGATGGTGTAAATAAGAAGCTTAATACAACAAATAAATAGAATTTAAAGAGATGGAGTCAATTATTTCAAAAGATAAAAATGCCTAACAATCTCATATAGAATGGAAACATAAAATGAAATCAATATTAAAATAATTTCTCACTGCAAATTATATTCTCATTTCAACATGTTGACTGCAGACAATATAACAAGAATATGTGTGTGTCTACATATATATACACATGTATTTTTTTCAAGAATGAGTAATTCCTCAAACAATAGCAAGATGGAGGACTGGGCACATGCTAATAATCTCCCTCCACTTAAAATGCCATAAAATGTCATAAAACTTCTTTTTAATACACTACATCTATAAAAGCACAGAAAAGCAACAAAAAAAATCATGTTATTGGCAGTCAAAATTGCAAATACCCAAAAGATGGAAATGGTTTTCAGTAAAGATTATAAACAAGCAATTCACAAATAACATATAAATGGCCAGTAAGCGTAAGATGCTCCTACTCTCTAGTAATCAGAAAAAATGTAAATTAAAGCAATGAGATATTTTATCCAGCAGAAAGCAAAATATTAAAAGGAATGATAACAGTTTAGAGCACGGATTTGAAAAAAAGGAAGGCTCTTATTTATTATTGGTGAGAGAGTAAGCTGAAAAAGTCTTTTTAAAGGGTAATTTGTTGATATCCACCAAAATACAACGTGTATAGACCCTTCAAATCTGCCTTTCACTTCTAGCAATCTAACCTAACGGAAGTATTTGCTCATATATGTTCATGTGTGTTCAGTACAGTTCAATAACTTTTAAATTGGGGGAAATAAGAAACAATTTAAATGACCAATAATAATGAAATGAATTATGCCTCATCTATACTATGAAATATTCAGGATGAAAAAGTATCTATATAAAAGTCCTCCCCCCAAAATAAAAATCATATTGTTAGTGAAAAAAGCAATGGATCATATTATTCATCAAAAATCCAAGCTTCTTTCAAGTATTTACCATCAGACTGACACACCCAAGACCCCTCTTTATGGTAGTCGCCTACCTATCTCTCTATCCCCTAATTCACAGAAAAACTTATCATCTAAGTTTCTCTCCAACTACTTCAGTGATCATTCCTGAAGATTTCAGTATCAGTATACTCTCTCAGTTCCTTCACCTTCTAAATAAATCTTTTCTTCCCTTCTACTTCAGTTACATACTCCCATGCTCATAACCTAAACCTTGTCATGTCCAATAACTAAATCTCTTCCCAGTCTCACTTTTAAGCCTCCCACATTTAGACCACCACTTCCTAGCTTTCCAGCCTTACTTGCTTGCTAATAGCCTTAGTTTTACAATTCTTTACCACCATTAAAACTTTCAGTCCATGGATAGTACGGCTCTTTCACTGTCCATCATGTATCTCAATTCCCTCCCTAAATAACCGGGTCCAAAAACTATAACAACTTCCTTGTATATACCTTATAGTACACTACATCTCTCCCTCCAACATATTCTGGCAGAACCCTAACCTTGATTAACTCAACATATTCCTTATTCCAAATGTGTCCTAACTGGTCTTATCTTCATTCTTGATCCATGAGGAAGAGCTGCTAGATGCCTACCCAATATCCATCCTCTCTTTCCTCAATAAGAGAACCCTGATTCCATTTAGGAAGCTAACACGCCCAGGTAAACACTCTATGCTCCCGAGCCCCCTGGCAACTACAGGAAGCCTGCGGCACTAGAATCTTATATGACAAAAGGTTAATATGCAAATTGACCAAACAGCAGAACGACCGGTCACTATGACGTGCACTGACCACCAGAGGGCAGACACTCAACGCAGGAGCTGCCCCCTGGTGATCAGTGTGCTCCCACAGGGGAACGCTGCTCAGCCAGAAGCCAGGCTCACTGCTGGCGAGTGCAGCAGCAGTGGTGGGAGTCTCTCCCACCTCCATGGTGGCACTAAGGTTTAAGCTGGCAGTTGGACATCCCCCATGGGCTTCTGGACTGTGAGAGGGCACAGGCTGGGCTGAGGGACCCCCCTCAAGTGCATGAATTTCATGCACTAGGCCTCTAAGTATAAAATAAAAGTGAAGTCACTGGTGGAGCTTTGGAGAAGGCTCTTTAAAAGGATCCGAGTCACCTGGCATCTGCCTTCTGTATAGATGTGATTCTAGAGAAGGATCTGCCACTTACACCATAATGAGTTAGGTACACTTGAAGATGTCAAGACAGAAAGACAAAAGGAACTTGAATCCCTGATGTCATGGAGCTGCCATATCAGTCCTAGACTGCCTAACTATAGTTTTTTGTTACTTAATAAAAATAAAACTTGTAATTAGTTTGAATCATTATTTTGTGGACTCTAGTATTCACAGTAAATACAATTCCTAACTTCTTAGGCCCATTACAGCTTATTCCCCACAAAGCAACCAGAAAACTTTTAAAAGCATAAACCGGATTACTTCACTATCTTTCCATCACATTTTAGATAAATTTAGGTTCCTTACCAGGTAAATAGGCCTTCTTTGATCTGGCTCTTCTATCTCTCCCAGCTCATCTCCTTCCAAATCCCCACACCATCCTTCCATTCAGCTCTGGCCACGCTGTTCCTCAAACAAGCCGAACTTGTTTCTGTCTCAGGGCCTTTGCATTCGCTGCTCCCTTTGCCTGGAATGCACTTTCCTCATACCTTAACTTGGTTTGCTCCCTCTCTTCTTTCAGGCTTCAACTTAAATGGTGCCTTCTCTGAAAGACCTCCCCTGATCACTCTTATCTAAAACAGTCCCTTCTACTGACTAGCTATGTCCACACACACAAAAAAAAATTCAAAAATAAAACAGTCCTTTCCACTCCCCTTAACTTTTCTTATCCTGCTTTGCGTACGTGTGTGTGTGCAGTGTGTGTTTTTATTTACTGTCTATCTTCCCCACGAGAATGGAATCTCACTAAGGGCAAGCACCTCAGACCTCAGGTTCTCATATTCCCCACTGTATACCCAATACCTGGCATATAGTAGGGACACGGTGAATAAATGAATACACACCATGATTTCATTATACTGAAAAGGATTAAAGTATGTGCATGCGTGCGTGTGTGTGTGTGTGTGTGTGTGTGTGTGTGTGTAAAGGCCTAGGAAGAGACTGGAAAATAAGGAAAAGAGAAACATTCACCTTTCGCTCTGCATATTCCTGCATTATTTTTTAATTAAAAAAAAGAGACCATTTTGACATATGGCAGGAAGAAAATTTTAAACATACTTAGAAATATAAACTTATTTATAGAATCATAAAATTTATAAATCCATAGTAACCTCAGTAGGCATAACCCTATCCCATGGGTCGAATAATCTATGATTATTAAGGAAACATCTTTTAAAAGAACGAGAATTAGGGGAATAAAATTTCTTGTTAACTTTTTATAGCCTGTATAAAGGTTTTTACTGCCCCTTACACAAAATAATAAAGTATACTAAATAAAAAATGTATTAATAATATGTTATACATCAAATTAGTAATTGGGGAGTCCTATAGAGTTCATTTCCACTTACCATCCCTTGCTCAGGACCAGTTTTTAAAGACATTCCTCCCCTAGAGATTCACCTAGATAACTATATATTTCTTTTGTTTCAGAAAATATGCACTCCGAGGCATCTTTTTCTCTATCAACTTCTCCATAAAATGTGTAGTGCCTTTTAAATTTTTTTACAACTTTATTGAGGCATACTTTACATATTATATAACTTATCCATTTCAAGTGTATAATTTAATGATTTTTGGTAAATTTCTCAAGTTGGGGAACACACCATAAATCAGCTTTAGAAATGTTCACTACTATAATAAAATCACTCACACCCATTTATTGTTAATTCCCATTCCTATCCCTACTCCAATCAACCATTAATCTGTTTTTCTCTATACATTTGTCTATTCTGAACATTTTCTATAATGGAATTATATAATACATGGCCTCTTGTATCTGGCTTCTTTCACTTAGCATCTTTTTGGGGTTCATCCATGTGGTAGCATGTACCACTGATTCATTCCTTTTTATTGCTGAATAGTATTCCATTGTATGGATGTGCCAGTAGTGACTTTTGATTTTATGACTTGAATTTTCATTTTCCAGGTTGTACAAAGAATGCAGGATAACTTGGGTATTTGGGCATAGATCCCACGGGAGAAGAACCTACAGTTAACGTTTATTTAATCCAAATAGCACAGGTGTTTTCAAACACAATTCACTTTACATGATGAGAATGTCCTAGCCTCCTCAGCATTACGCCATCAGTCCTTTTAAAACCATCTTCCTGCCCCTCCCTCCTAAGAGGAGCACAAGTAAGTCAAGGTTTCTTCTCTCAAGGCTTATAAAAACCTCTACTCTTACCATGCCTTCTGCTTTAACTCGCTTTTCTCTCTCCAACTCCTTGTTTTCTCTTTATCTTCAAGCTGATAGCTTTAAACCATATTCTCCATGATCCCCTGCAACCCAGGTACATGCCCTTGACCAGGAATCAAGCCCAGACCCTTTGGTCAGAGGGCCAATGCTCTAACCACTGAGTCAATGCCAGGGCCATGTTTTTTGAAAAGGAACATTAGAGCTAATTATCTGCATATTCTAGAATTTTATTTAAGAGGAATCTGTGGTTCTTTTGATGTGGCCCCTGAGAATAATTTCTTACCATGTAGAAAAAGCTTTGTAAGTGATTTTTTAAAAACACAGAATACAAATAAAAAACTCACAATACCAATATTAAAGGAGAATGACAGCTCAACTCAGCATATGACATCCTCATTTTTAAAAGGGTCAAAGAATGTATAGTAATTAAGAACAGTTTTTTATTATCTCTTTAACACGGCCTTGTTCATACTGATTTTTTTATTCAATATAAAATTCTACAAATAATGTTACTGCCTTGCCTCTGCTTTTGAAGATGTCTGATTCAGATTAAGCAGATTACTCATCTTTATAAAATATTAAATATCCACAGGTAGAATGATTATCTAATCATTATGAATGTGGGTTAAGAGACGGTGCTACAGGAAGAGGGCTGGGGAAGGATGATACAGATTTTGTAACATACTTCTTATTACTAGCCTTTTTTAAGTCGTAATTCTCTAAGTGATTCCCAGACAATTAGCTTGAAAACATTCCAAATAAGATGATGTGGACACAGGTAAAAGCTTTCCCAAGGGTAAAGGTTCTCTAGGAAATTATTTCATTACCCTGTTACTGGCCTAAGTTACAGTTTTTCTGGAGTATTTAACAGAGAAAAGCAATAAAGGATAATATCAGTTACATGCAATTAGAACCTTGCAAGATAAGGAAAAATAGTAAAAGCTATTATTATAAAAGCTTGAATGTTAGCGTTTAACATTTAAATGCCAAGAATACCTCTCTTGGTGGCCAGTTATTGCAGCAGGTATGTGACAGGCGCTATGAGCTACACTTTCATCTTTGAAAGGACAGCTTAGAAAGGGGGTTCTTAGTTAAGATTTACCCTACTCCCATTATAGCTACAATCTAACTATGCTGGTATAATGTAATGTGTAGAAAGACAGGCTCTGAATTGTAAATTTAAAAAACCCCTAGGCAAACCAAAACTCTCACTAAGCATTCTTTAATGCCATTATTTTAATTTACTTTTAAAAAAATAAATGGCATAACATGTATACTATACCTTTCTCAGGCTTTCATATTCCTCACGAAGTTCCCCAGGCTTGCTTAATTTGATTGGTGTTCTGAATATAAACTCTGGAAGAAAGGGAAAAGAAGATTTTTTAAAATATATATTTTTTATTGATTTCAGAGAGAAAGGGAGAGGGGAAGAGAGATAAAAACATCAATGATGAGAGAAAATCATTGATCAGCTGCCTCCTGCATGTCCCACACTGGGGATTGAATCTGCAACCCGGGCATGTGCCTTGACCAGGAATCAAACCGTGATCTCCTGGTTCATAGGGCGGAAGCTCAACCACTGAGCCACGCCGGCAGGGCAAGAACATGGTTTTTAATAGGACGTCCTAGGAAAGAACCAACCAACACCTCATCCTACTGCTGTCCCCACATTATCAACTACATTAAAAGTGTGGTCATCTTAACTTGAATATTCATTCATTCATTTAACAAATAATTATTAAGGATGGAAACCAGGCACAATTCTAAGCACTGTAGAGAAGCAGTAACAAATAAGATCCTAGCTCTCATGGAGTTTACAATCTGTGAAGGGAAACAGACAATAAACAAATATATGAGTATATATAATACAACTGGTGGTGCTAAGTTCTATGGAGGAAAATAAATGTAAAATGGAAGAAAAAGATTACTTTATATAGAGTGGTCTGGAAGGGCCTGACTGGTAAAGTTAACATATTAAAAGACTTTAAGGAAAAACTTTATTTAAAGGTCTTAGTTTGGTGTTACCAAGTAACATTTTAAATGAGCTAAAGTTTTGTTCATAATACTATATTTTTCTATTTCTTTTTAAAGGCTGTCACCAGATTGTCTTTCTGTACACAAGCTGTAAATATTTCCAGTATAGAACCAGATTTTTTTTTATCCTCAAAGACTTCAGTGGTTTTGATCTGCCAATCAAATAAAAACTTTTCAACATGTCATTCAAGGTTCTCCAGAGACTGCACATAACCACCTTTCTAAAGCACTGTGTCTCTTGACCCTCGTTACAATATATATGTTGTAATCTGTTCTGCTGCGTTTTTAGCTAAAATTCTGAATCCGAGATACTCAGGCCATAGGAGGCACACAATATATGTTGGTTATATAAATAGATGATTAAATCCAAGTTAACACAGGAATAAAAGATAAGTTGTAAATGTTGTCAAAAAGGAGGGGGAAAGTACACATAAACTCCGTAAGTGTACATGACACTTCTAAAGACCCCTATGTATATTCAGTGATTGAAACAGTATTTATTTTGACTTTCTAATAACTTTACATCCCATTGAGGTTGATAAATACTTGTTGCAGAAAAGTTGACTTCGTCATTTTTCAGTTGTCTCAATTATTTTACAAAGACTCTTATTTGGTACATCTGAGAAGAGTGGAAGATACTTAGAAACATTGCATCTAATGCAGATGCAGAATTGGAGTAACTGAAAGGTCTACCAAGTACTAGAGAATTGTTAGACCCTCAGTATGGGAGATAAAATATTCCATCACCTTCATCCACTATACACTGGTGTTGTACGTTCTGTGGATTTTGACAAATGTATAGTGACATATGTACATCATTATAATATTGCACAGAGTACTTCTCTGCCGACGAATCCTCTGTGTACTGCCCACCCCTGTCCATCCTGGCAATATTTGGTGACTGTAAATTGGTACTCCTCCCCTACCCCTGCCCAGTTTTGTTACTCTCAAATAAGTCAAGGCAGAGTAAGATTTCAGTCAGTATGTGGAGTACCTACTTGGCCTTATTTATGAACTTATTTCTAAATAAATATTTCAAAGTGAATTTAATGAGCTTTAGGTGCTTACATCATTGTAGGTTTACCCTTGGTAACAAGTCTACCATCCTGATACTGATAATGGGGGAAGCTTTGTATGTATGAGAGCAGGAAGTATATGGGAAATCTCTCTACCTTTCTCTCAATTTCGTTGTGAAACTAAAACTGCTCTAAAAAACCCCAAATTATTTTTAAAAAATAGTAATAAGCAGAGCAACAAGATGCCAAAAGAACCAGAAAAGAACCTTAGTCCAGAGGAGTCAGTCCCAATCTCACCAATCCCTCCACCAGCTTCTATGGGGGTTTTCACATGTTTCCGTCACACAGAAGCAACCACTCACCCTCCCTTCATCTCACAGAGAAGTGCAAGCAAGGACTTTAGGTGACATGGAGATGCCGAATATTTTGGTATTTGTAAATGAATCCTTTGGTTCAAGTACTTTCTGGATGTCTGTCCTCTGACTATTATGTTTAACAGGAAGGGGAACTCTAACAACATGATGCCTTAAGAATGACACAGACCTGTGGCTAGTAACCTAAGCCGACTATTGCATTCAGTGTAACGTAAACTGTAGGAGCAGCTACACTTCCTTGAAGGTCCTTCCTAAAAAGGATTTTCTCTGGGGCGTGGTTACTGGATATTAATAGAGGCAAATAAACAAAACAAACTACAAGACATTTTGCTAATTACACCAAACCCTCAGGAATGCAATGTCATTCATTGTCAGGGCATCCACACTCAATACAAAATTAGAAAAAGAACCTCACTGAACTTTTAATGGGAAGATGCTACCCTGCCTACTATGTTTGAGTTTCTTACTCTGTAGGTTCAACTTATCAGTGCAGCAGAATGACTGAATACTCCCACTTACTAGCTATTTGCCCTTGGGCCAATAAAAAAATCTCTAATCTCCATCTCTGTCACCACCAGCAGCATCATATGATAGCCAGCTGTTATGTATCACATTATACCAAGCCCATTTCTAAGGACTGTATAATTAACTCACTTAATCTTCATAATGATCTAATGGGGAGATACTATTATCCCAGTTTACAAATGAGGAAACCGAGGCACAGAGCCCTTAATTTGCCCAAGGCTACAAAGCTGTCAGGGAACAAGCTATATGACTTACACCCAGGCAATCTAGCTCTAGGATCTGGGTTCTCACTCACTACATCTTATTACCTCTTTAATAATTTTTTAAAAGCCTAAACACCTCTTTAATAATTTTTAAAGCCATATAAAATGAGCAAAGGGCATTTTAGATTTATAAACATATTAAAATCTGTTCAATTTCATTAATATTTCAAGAGATTAAAACCTTTTAAACCAAACTGCTTTTATGTATCAGATAAGCAAAGATAAAAAAGTGTTTGATGAAGGCAAGAGTTAGCAAGGGCATCCTTTATCTTAAAGATAAATATCACACAGATGTACATATAAGAATGTTCACTGCAAATCACTCAATACTGAAGACTGTAAACAACCTGTCCTTCAACTAGAGACTGATTGAGTAAATTATCAGATAACTCGAAGACTATGAATATATTTCTATCCTATCTATTTATATGCCTGGCATGGTTTCTTGGTTTACCTGGTAATTTTCTTAGAAAGTCATTCATTGTACATATATAAAAAACTGTAGAGGTTCTGGATGATATTATATTCCTACAGAGGATTCCCCATGTTCTCTGATAGGCAGTTAGAATGGGGGCGGGACATGAGCTGATTCAAGGCAGGCTGCAATCTTTGCAAAGCTTGTGAAGCTCATTCTACCCTGGTCTGTAGCCCTTCGAGGGTCCAAATGAGTCTGGGGTGTTTACCGAACCTACCTTCCTTAGAAGGTCCTAACTTTTTCTCCTCAACACTGAGGAACTGCTAAAAAATGCTTTGCTTTTCCATATCTTTCTGTGAAACCTCTTAGCCTTTTACTCTGCACAGTTTAAGACTCAGCAAACGCCTCAAGAGAAAAAAGCAGGTGGAGGGGGCAGAGGGAGGGGGATGTACCTCCTTTCTCTCTGGTATCTGGCCTCTCAAGTTCTGGTTGCCTTGGCAGCCCTGAACTACTTTTTTTTTTTTTAAATCTCTAGCTCCATGAAGAAAGCTCTGCTGGCTTTTCTGCTTCTTAATAGCTGCACTCTCCCTTTGCCAAGAATCCACAAATGTCTGAAGGTCCTGGCTGCCTTGGCAACTTACCAATGCCTTCATATAGATTTTTTTCTAAATCAGGCTTTTCTAATTATTCTCAGCAGTAGTTTTGGTCTGCTTCAATCTGTTCCATCACAGCAAGAAGCAAAATCTACGTTCTTTATAAGCAGTGGAGAATATAAAATTCTCATCATGAAAACAGACACCATTACTAAAGAGGAATGCGCAATGAGGAAAAAGACAAAGTAGAGACTATTCCTTTAAGAAAGTCAAGAAAGGCATATAATAAAGGTCGAACATAAATGGTCCAAGTCCTAAAGAAACTTACAACCTTACGAGGGAATGAAAAATATATTTGAGTGAAACAACTATAGAAAGTCAAAGAGTTGTAAAACTAAATGCCCAAGTGCTGCATAGAACCCCAAGAGGCAGAAAAACATATGTAAGTGCAGGGATACACAGGAAACAAGGGGCCTTTATCCGTATTAATCTCAAGGTTACCTGCTTATACTACTCACGAATCTTCCAAGCAACCACTGTCAAGTGGAATATGCAAAAAGAGAAATCTGAATGTTAAATTAAGCATCCAGAAGAAGTAAAAAGGTAGAAACACAGGGAGTGAACCACAAATGTGTTTTAAAATCAAAGTAAAGTCGTTTCTATTTTATTTACTATATTTTGGTTTATCCCTAACTCTCCAAGAGTGCACATGACAGCCAAGTACCAAATAATGCAACTGCTCATTTACCCACTTGCCCAAGACAAGTAACAATTCACAGCTGGTAATATAAAGAGTGTTTACCTGGGAAGAAGAGTAAGTGCACAGAGAAAAAGTTAAAAGCTAATAAAATATTAACATCAAATGTTAAGACTAATTACTTAAGTACCATAACAAACACCACAGATAACTACTGCCTTAACTTACACTATTTGTGTTTTAAAACTATCCTTTGGCTCCAGAGACAGATGCATGGAACAAACTGTGGAATCTCAAAGAGAAGGTGGGGGGAGAGGGGGAGGGGGAGTTGCGGGGGGAGAGATTAATTTATGTGCATAGATGCATAATCCATGAGCACAGACAACAGTGTAGTAAAGGCCTGGGGTAGGGGGTGAGAGCGGGCTAGAAGGAGTCAATGGGGGAAAGGGGGACATCTGTAATAATTTCAACAGTAAATATAAATTTAAAAAATAAAACTATCCGTTGGCAAAGACCTAATCAAAATATCATAGCCCACATACAAAAAAAAAAAACTTATCAAATGTTTGTAGATACTTCTCCAAAGTGGACATAAGGATAGCCAAGAGACATGAAAAAAATGCTCAGTCACTAATCATCAGAGAGATGCAAATTAAAACAACAATGAGGTACACCTCACACCTGTCAGAATGGCTATCATCAACAAATGACAAGTGCTGGCGAGGATGTGGAGAAAAGGGAACCCTCATGCACTGCTAGTGGGAATGAGACTGGTGCAGCCACTATGAAAAGCAGTATGGAGTTTCCTCAAAAAATTAAAAATGGAACTGCCATTTGACTCAGTGATCCCACTTCTGGGAATAGATCCTAAGAAACCTGCAACATCAATCAGAAAGAATGTATGTACCTCTATGTTCACAGCAGCACCATTTACAATAGCTACTAGTAAAATTAGGAAACAGCCCAGTGCCCATCAGTAGATGAGTGGATAAAAAAGTTGTGGTACATTTATACCATGGAATACTATGCAGCTATATAAAAGGATCTTTTCCCTTTCAGCGTGGAGGGACTAGAGAGTACTATACTAAGCAAAATAAGACAGTCAGAGAGAGACAAGTTATCACATGATCTCACTCATATATGGAATCTAATGAACAAAATAGATCCAGGGACATAGAAACATGAAACAGACTGACAAATCTCAGAGGGTAGGTAGGGGTAGGAGCAGGGTAGGGGGAGAGAGAGAGAAAAAAAAAACATCACCTTGAGAGAAAAAGGGATTGGTTGCCCAGTGATCTAACCCACAACCCAGGTATGTTCCTGGGCAGGGAAATGAACCACTATACCCTTCAGTGTACGGGTCGACGCTCTAGCCAACTAAGCCACACCAGCCAGGGCTTGCAGTTTTATTATAACTAGAGGCCCAATGCACAAAATTCGTGCAAAGGGCTAGGTCCTCAGAGCCGCAGCTTCATCCAGAAGGTCATCCAGAAGGATGTCTGGAAGGTCGTTCAGCTGTCTGGTCTAATTAACAGATTATACTTTTATTATTATAGATTTTATAGAACGAAACACTAGACAAGCACAAGGGAAATGACAAAATTGAAGGAAATAAAGGGAAAATAAGTTCACTGTTATTCAGAAAAATAAAAACCAAAATTGGATATGTTATCTTCAGGCTTAAAAATTTAATTGTACATACATGTAATGAGAAAAACTGGCTTAATAGCAGTTCATGTGGGAGGAAAGAGGAAGCAATTTTGTTTCTACAAATTCAGTATGAGCAAGGCCAATGTAATTTTTGGTAGTATTAATAAGAATTTAGCATCCAGATGAAGAGACAGTAAGCTGCATTATACTTTGCATTAGTCAGCCATTATTTAAAGTATAAGGTTCAGTTCTGAGTGGCATCGTTAAAGATGACCAGAAGGGTAAAGAAATTATGACATAAAAAAAAAAAGAAATTATGACATAGGACCAAAAACTTTAAGGTCTTTTTTAGGAATCTTTTCCCTTCATTAAACATTTACTGAGTACCTAATACATTCTAGATACCACATTAAGTGCTGACTACACAAAGACATAATCCCTGACCTCAAAGAGTTCAATGTACTACCGGAAACAGACACACAAACATAGAACTAAAATCCACTGACATGCAGATGCATATACTCACGTGGTGGCACAAAGAATGGTGTGACTCATATTTGAGTGAGAAAATATTTCAAAGAGCACTTGTTTCACCTGGGTTTAAAAGATGAATATTTTGACAGGAGGATAAGGAGGAGGAGTATCATAAGTAGAATAATCATAGGTGACAAAAGGTCAAAAAGGTTTCAAAAAGCATACTATATTCCAAGAACTCTATGTGGTCTGACCGCAATCTTGAGATAGGAAGGAAGAGGACCAAAGAGATGAATTTGAGAACTTTAACCTAAAAATTTAGGCAGGAATAATCATGGTCTTTAAATACTTGAACACTGGCCAGGCTAGTGTGGGTCAGTGGTTGAGTGTCGACCTATGAACCAGCAGGTCACCGGTTCCATTCCAGGTCAGGACACATGCCTGGGTTGTGGGCTCAATCCTCAGTACTGAGCATGCAGGAGGCAGCCGATCAGTGATTCTTTCTTATCATTGATGTTTCTCTCTCTTTCTCTCTGAAATCAATAAAATTATATTAAAAATAAATAAATACTAGAACACTGGAACTGGGGAAGCAGATTTTGATTCACTAGAAAACTTAACTTTTAAACAATTAAAATTGTCCAAAAATAAGAGAGTAATAAGTACCTAGTCACCAAAATGGGAGAAGTATCCCCTATTCCAGTGTAAGATCAATCTCCCCCGGTGTTCCAGATCTCATTTTCTCTCACTTCTTCATGAACATAGCTCATTCAGTTTTCTCCACTCTCTCCAGCACCATTGATTTCTCTCTCTCTCTGCTATAATAATATACAAATTTAACATCCACAAATGATTTATAATGCCACCTGTCATCTACCAAATTCAAATATATGACAGCATGTAACTGGAGTCTACTTTTTTTTTGACTCTTTAATTATTTAACACTGGTTATTCAACTATGCTGACACCAATACCTGTTTTAATTAATATTTATAATAGTTTAATTTTTGATAATCAATGTGTTCCAAAATCAGCTAGGGCAGAAAGGAACTATTTTTAAAGTGGAACTTATCAATAAGGATGATTAGTGACTAAGAACAGTTAACATAATTTTGGAACACATTGTTTATCAAATATTAAACTATTATAAATATTAATTAAAACAGGTATTGGTGTCAGCATAGTTGAATAACCAGTGTTAAATAATTTAAAGAGTCCAAAAAATCAATTATTTGCCAATCTTATTAAATCTATTCCCATAATCATTACCTGCCCCCTCTCCCTTTGAATGATTTTGAAACAAATTCCAGATATCATATCATCTTACCCAGAAACATTTTAGCATCTCTCTTAAAGGATTTTTTTTTCCTTTTTTAAAAATATATATTTTATTGATTTTCTACAGAGAGGAAGGGAGAGAGACAGAGAGAGTCAGAAACATCGATGAGAGAGAGACATCGATCAGCCGCCTCCTGCACATCCCCCACTGGGGATGCGCCCACAACCCAGGCACATGCCCTTGACCGGAATCGAACCTGGGACCCTTCAGTCCGCAGGCCGACACTCCATCCACTGAGCCAAACCGGCCTCAGCACTTAAAGGATTCTTTTAAAACATGTAACCAGAAAACTACTGTCACACTAAAAACTTAATACCTTTAATACAAAAAAAGAAAAAAAACAAAAACGAAAATCCAACCTGTATTCAATTCCAATCAAATGTTTTTATAGTTTTTCAAATCAGGATCCAAATAAGTTCATACACTTAAACTGCAGATTTCCCTTCTATTGCTTTTTCTTCTTCATATATTTGTGGAAAAAAATGGGCCATTTGTAGTTTGCATAAACTGAATTTAGCTCATTGTATTCATGTATTACTTAGTGGGTAGATTTTGCTATTTACTCAATTTGGTTTTTTTAGTTCATTTCTATTCACATTTTCCACTTATTTCTGAGTCAGGTTATATTTTTTAAGAAATTGACTATTTTATATAATTTTTCAAATCCATGGGCATAAAGTTTGCCATAGTCTATAGTTAATGGGCTTTTAAAAATCTTTATCTAGAGATGTATACCTGTTTCACTCCTAACGTTATATATGCCTTCTTGCTTTTTATTTTTCCTTGACCAATTTTGCCAGAGACTTGGCTATAATATAGATTCTATGTTAATTCCTCAACTAGATTTGGTTTTGATTATCTTGTTTTCTATTCAGTAATTTGTTATTTTTCTGATCTTTTACTTCCTTTAAGTTTAATCTGCTGTGAGTTTTCTAACTTCTTCAGTTAGCCACTTAATAGTTTTCGGTTTTCAAGTACCTTACAGATTCTAGGACATACATTTTTCCATATTAACATCTCTGAAATTGGGATGTTTCCTACAATTGGAATCTTATAATCACTGCCAGCCAGCAGCAGTGATGCCACTCTCATTGCTTACATAGGTATGAACATAAGATAATTAAAGAAGTTTACAAAAACTGTATAGTGATTTGCCAATTAACCCTGACGGCATGATTGGACAATTGTAACCTCTCAATGTTAACCAATAAAACTTTTACAGACCATCTGAGGAAGAGCTGGGTCTCATCTAAAAAACTTTTGTGGATACCTTCTGGCAAGCTCAATAAAGCATTAGCATCAAAACTTTATGGGAGCCAGAAGTTTGAAAGAAAATGCTGGAGATAGTTGTGGAGTACATTTAAGAAATGCTGTATCACCTGACCAGAGTGGCTCAATGGTTGAGGAATACTATGTAGAAAAACAAAAAACTCTATAATTCAGTCAAAAAATGATTTAGAAGAACCAAATCCTGAATATGAGGAAGTCACAGGAGTATTCTACTAATTTATTCATTTTCTGTTATAAATATGTACATAAAGGTTACATTAAATCTACATCTAAATAAATTTGAGCTCTTTCATAAGTATAAAGTTAAAAAGTCTAAGTTGTAGAAAAGCATTGTATTTGGAAAATAATAGCTCATCTTATAAGCCAGAACACCTTAAGGTTCAATGAAATATGATATTGGCGCTTAAATTTTCCTTAGTATGGTTTCAGCTGTATTAAATTCTAAATGTTTTCCAATTCCCATGATTTTGTTTTTCATTTGTCTTTAGTTTTGGGGTTTGCTTTTTAATTTTCAAACAAGGATTTGTAGGCAGGGAAAATTGATTATATGTGTTATTAATTTCTAATGTTATTGAGTCAGATAACATGGTTTATATATCAATCTTGAGTATTTGTTGAAACTTTCTTTGTGCCTAATTATGTAAATGTCCCACATTTGTTTAAAAAGGATATATATTCTCTAATTTGGGAGGTGTATCGTTCTGTGTGTGTACAGTAGATCAAGTTATATATCATATTTCTTTTCTTTTAGTGGTAACCCTTAAATTTTTAATATGCATCTGACTGAAAGCCTAAAGTTAATCAATATCTCTGTCCTCCTCCTGAACTATATAAAGACCATTAGAACTCCTTAATGCTGATCAGTCCCCAGCTTACATTTTATCCTTGCCTGGTATTTTAGTTCCACTTCAGTTTTAGCTCCCACAAATTGTCATAATTATTTTTGTTTTATGTAGTCAATGTTGGCTAAGTTTACCTACCAATTTTTGTTCACCAGGACTTCTTGTATCCTACTCTATCTCCTAAATTACATTTCTTTCTTCCTGAAGTACACTGTTTAGTATAATAGTTCTTTCAGAAAGTGTGATAAATTCTCTATATTTTTATCTAAAAATATTTTTATTTTGCCCTCACTCTTGAATAACTTAACTGAGTATGAAACTCAGATTTCTCTCAACACTTGGAAGACATTCTTCCATTTTTTTCAGGCCTGTCTTGTTAAGAGAGGTCTGCTCAGTCTGTTGCTCCTTTCTGGTAGCTTTTAATAGTGTCTTTGGTTCATTGCAATGTGTTTAGCTGTAAGGTTTTGTTTTGCTCATCTAAATTCTGCTAGGGAATCATGAGTCTTACACTTAAGAATTCATGTCTTTTTATTAATTCCAAAATATTTTCAAGTCATCATCTCTTCACATTCCACATCTCCTTCATTCTATTTTTCTCCTTCTGGAATTAATATTAGATGTTGGGTCTTCGTGACCTTTTATATCTTTCTTCTTCTTACTGTTTTGCGTTCTCGGGATTTCCTCATATCTGCCTCCAAGGTTACTGATTTTCTCATCTATGTAGACTAATGCTTAATTTATTCACTGACCTTTTAACTTACATTTTTCATTGTTTAATTCTTTTTCAAATGTGCCTGTTTCATAAAGTCTTATTCATTTCTTTGGATGCCAATTAATCCTTTAATATCTTCAGTCACTTAAAATATGCTCATTTAAATTATCTTTCAAACTGCCATTCTATGATCCCAATTCTTGGAGCTATAATCATCTTTTTATATCTGCTGACTCTTATTTGTGGGAGAAAACTGTTGTTCTTGTGCGTAATTTTAAATTATAAATTCATCTCCAGTTGGGCTTATTTCTTCTGTGAGAATCCCTTGTGGCCTGAGATATGGGAGTTCCCCTGAAGTCTTGTTTTTCTGTTCTCTGGGTGACCCAGGATTATCACGAGCTTGGAGCCAGCTTTTTATTTTTTTAAATACATTTTTATCGATTTCAGAGAGGAAGGAAGAGGAAGAGATAGAAACATCAGTGATAAGAGAGTATCACCCATTGGTTGCCTCCTGCACACCCCACACACTGGAGATCGAGCCCACAACCTGGGCATGTGCCCTGACCAGGAATGGGGCCTGATGTCCTGGTTCATAGGTCAAGCACAGAGCCATGGGGTGGAGCCAGCTTTTATATTAATTTCTCAGCATGGGGATACCTGACCCATGTAATATAAGTTCAGATCCCAAATATGAGTGAGGCATAGGTTTCATGCTTCAATTTCTCAGGTAAGCTTTTTTCCCATGTTCTCTTTGCATAAAGTGCAGGCGAATCAAGACAGGTTTCTTTTTATTGACTTCTGTCAGTGGGGAGATTTTTCTCTGGCCCACCCCGTCTCCTAAGATGCAGCACATCAGATCCCAGATACATGCAGAAGTCTTAGTTTTGGTTCCTTCTTCCGAATGGTTAATACGCAATCAGCTAGAAATAGAAAACGAGAAATAACCCCTCACTCCACTCCTTCACCCTGCTCCAGGGCAACACGGCACGAGTTCAGAGCTTACTAAAATTTGGGGTTTTCGTTTCATTTTTGTTTCTGGAACCTGGAGATTTTCCTATCTTTCCTACACGCTCAGGAACATATTTTAAAGAATTGTTGTGTTGTATCACCCAGATTTTTGTTTGGTATTTGTAGCAGAAGAGCCTTCAGTTTATCTCAGCCATCTTGCTAAAAGAGAATTTGGGCTCTCCGATGCATTTGTTACATTACACCCATAGTTGTGATCTCTCTAAATGCAAAGATGAACTCCTCTTTAAAACTCTTGGTTGGTCCTCACTCCTTAGCACGGCATCCAAAGTCCACTATTATCTAGTAACTACTTATTTCTGCCAATTCCACTTCCTTCCACTCTCCCTCAAGTACTCTATACTTCAACCACTCCTCCTCACAATCCCTAAAATTCCTTGTTTCATACCCCTATGCTTTTAAATGTAGTACTGTTTTCCCTCATCCATATCCTGCCATCATCCATTTACCCAATATTCAGTCAAGTGTCTGCCTTTCAGTTCAGCTGGGTTCTCTTTTTGTGAAAATAGCTAACATTTGAGCTAAGCATTCTAATAATTCAGTCTTAAAATTAACCTTTCAATTTTGCTATTACTATCACCATTTTCATAATAAGAAAACTAAGGCACAGAGAGGTTAAGCAATGACACATAGTTATAAATGGCAGAGCTGGAATTTGAACACAGTCTGTCTCTATTTATATTATACTCCCTTCTACAATTATATCTTGCATTACAGTTATAATTGCATTTATTACAACACATTTCAGTTGCATGTTTATATACAATCCTCCCAACTACACTGAGTTTGAGAGAATCATGCTTCTATTTGTAGCTCCATGCCGAGCACACAGAAGGCCCTCAAATGGTCACTAAATTAATGACTAGAGGAAACATCCCACAGCCACTGCTTTACTCCAGTCCAGCCCCTCTTCATCTCTGGCCTGCAGTACTAAAATAGCCCCCGAACTGGACTCCCTTCCTCCACTTTCTACTCACATCTTTCCTTCACATTCCAACCGATATTATCTTTCTAAAGCACATTTATGATTATGTAATTCCACTACTTAAAAATCTTTAAGATCTCAACTCTTTCTATAGGATAAAGTCCCAAATTCTTTTAGCATGATATGCCATGACCTTCATGTCCTAACTTCAAGGTAGAAGGAAAAATCTCTCTTCTTCCCCATTCCATCTATATTTAATTTCTTGTCGGTCTGAATATGTCAAGTACCGTATGCCTGCACATGCAGGTTCTTCTGCCTGGCGTGGCCACCCTTTCCTCTCTAACTTGGTGAATTCTTACTCTTTTTTCAACATTCAGCTCAAATGCCTTCATCAGGTTTCCTCCTGACTGTCAACTGTCCCATTCATATACTCTTGGCAATTTTCAACTGGTGTGCCATAAGAATTTTTAAAACATGCAACACCTGACTATTTAGTCAGGGGCACTGACCTCTTTTCCCTTAAATGGTTTAAAAAAAAAAAAAAGCCAACACAACCAAAGCCATCCAATGTGAATGAATCAAAATTATACCCATTTTTTGTGAGATTAGCAAAAAATATATTTTTTGGTGTGCTGCAGAATTTTAATAACTAATTCATTTATGTGTGCCATGAGATTAAAAAGGTTGAAATTTGCTGCTATACTCTGTTGGCACCGTGCATCTACCTCACGTACCACTTTGCATTGTTATTTGATAAGGTGTGTTTCCCCAACCAGACTGTGGAATCTTAAAGAACAGGGACCATATCTTATTCATCATCTTTTTATTGTATTATCCTACACAGGATAAATGTAAGATTCAAAATGCTCATTGAATTAGTGAAATGAAATTTGATAAACATATCCTACATCCTACATGCAAGTAAACTCAGATATAAACAAATTCAAGGTAGGCAACTCTTCCAAGATTAACTGGAAGTTAGACAAGAAATATGAATGAATAAAAATGAATACCTCACAAATTCTGCTGCTCAATTCTGAATCCTTCTATGGTGATTAATGCTTAGTTGGTGAGGTGATCTCATTCTGAGTTTCAAAAAGCACATAGTACATGGCAAATACTTCCTGCATTAGTATAACACATAAGGACACTCTCAAATTCTGGAATGAGTCAGTAAGGATAAGAAGTTGAGTCATTTTTATACATTTTAAAACAAATCCATACAGGCCAGGGAAATTCCTGTCCTTTTACACTACAATCACATGACTTAATTATTCACTAGTCCTAAATGCAATTTAGGCTGCACACATAGCAAACATTGTCTGCCAACTGAGTAATAAACGAGAACTACTTGTTTTTCACAGAAAGAGAAAAATGCTTAAATGTATAAATGCTAATCTGAAGTGAACAAGGAGTTTGGGGTGGAATAAAGGGAAAGAAATTCAATTTTTTTAATCTATTCAGTTTTTGAAATGCACTTTTAATATTACAAATAGTTACAAATTTTAAATTGCCAATTAAAAAAATTCATCATCCTTTGTCTAGCTTTTCTCTTTAATGATTATCCATGGTAGAAGAAAAAGAACTGTCCTAAAAATGTCTTAGTTTCAAGTTCAAAGGCAGTATAATTTAAAATGAGCATGCTTGATTTCAAATCACAAGGCTAAATGAATTCTTAATATTCATTAAGTATTAACAATGGGGCCTGTTGCTGTTGTACATAGTTGCAAACCTACCTATGTACACCTGTGTGATAAATTTTCTTTTTTAAAAATCAATGGATCAGGACTGTCTCTAAATTTAGAATATAAGCTCCAAAAGGGAGAGATATTTGAATATTTCAACCTTCGATGTCTCCCAAAGACCTAGAACAGTGCCTGGCAAAGAGCAGGCACTCATTACATACTTGCTGGACATTGCTCCAGATGGTACAAATGCTTTGTATGTCAATATATACAATGAGTGCAGATGCTAAAAGAACATAAAGTTGAAGTCTGGGTTCATCTTAAAATGATCACTGATTTAGCCTTCACACACAGTGTTGTGCAAATCAACTGATATTATATCTAAAAGCCAATTGGCAATATATATAAGAATAAAATAAAGAATTTTACACATGAATCATTAAGGTTCTGAACTTTAAAGCTTGCCAAGAAGCTGGCAAAAAAAGAAGTCACCTGCACAACTAACATTTTCAACAATCAAACTCTTCCTTTCCTTTTTTTTTGAATTAGATGATACAAATACAAAAGAGCCATGAAGCTTCAACATTTTTAAATTGTAAGAATTTCACTTAACACCAGTGTATTTACTACAAAATTTCATTTCCAGTAATATAAAGCAGGCCTGACCTTTCTTCTAGCAATTGACTTAACTATGCCAAAAGAATACGAAAAGCAATACTTCTGAATACACCTGAAATTGCTAATTCTGTTGGTTTCCCACTCCTAAGAGTATAATGTAAATATTTATGAAACTGGTATTTTTAGTTTTCCCTATTAAAAGCCATTATGAGCACTTAACTGTGAATTAGACTATATTTTAGCCTTTATTAATGGGTTACTCTTTCAGCCCTTGTTTATTTGTTACTAACTCATATGACCTGTAGCTGATCTCTTTTCTGTAGAATGAGAGACCTGAGTTAAAGCAATGATTCTTTTAACCTTCTCTTTGCAAACACTTGAGAATCTGAGGAAAGCTACCTCTCCATATAAATGCACATATGCACTTATGTAAAAATTTTATAAGCAATTATTTATAATGGGGAAAAACTGGAAACAAACTCAATATCCACCAATAGACAGTTAAGTAAACTGTTATACCCATTCAATGAAATTCCTTGCAACTGTGAGTAGAATGAAGAAACCGTCTATATACTAATATGAAAAAATTTCCATTGTTACATGATAAAAGCAAGTTACAGAACAGTGTGCATAATATATAACCTTTTGTGTAAAAAGATAAAAATATAAAATATATTTTAATTTTCATGTATAAACATAAAGAAATTGTGAAAGAATAAACATGAATTTTTGATAGAAGTAGGAAATGAAGATGGGGGTAGGAGGAACCTTTTATTGTGTACTTTCTTACATTGTTTGAATTATGTGAATGCACTGCCTATTAAATTTTTAAATTAAAAAATATTATATATAATCTAAAGAGGTCCAGACAACCTACTGAACTAGAAGGTAATTTCCTGTCCAGCAATATTTTTCTATAATGCACTGACTTAATAAGCATGTAATTATATACACTTAATGATCCAACAAGAAAATTTAAGGAAAAAATACTTTTCATTGTGGTACTCATATAAACATATGAAGTAATTGGATACTGAATGGATACTAAGTGACTCAATAGATCCTAATTTGGAATCTCGTTTTATATGATTTCCTTAATCACTGATACACTTGGGTAAAATTCTTCAAGGGAGAAAGTTTGCATAAATCATTAAGCCATCTTCCTCCCCATTGATTCAAATTTCAGACAGGGTATTTCACAAGGGAGTCCAGGTTTTAGAAACAAAAATAGAAATTTCTATCCTATCTGACCATATAATCAAGAGTACTAACAAGGGGACCGGAAAAATGCCGTCTTATCATTTGGACATAATCTCAGATTTCGAAGCAAATGAAATAGCATCCCCAAATGAGATGACATTTGAGGAGTCCTTCATCCCTCATTTGAGCAGGAAATCAGGTGGATATGGTTTTCCTTCTTAGGCAAGTTACTGAGCTTCTCTGGGCCTCCGTTCCATCTGTAAAATGGAAATCACAGTACCTATCTCCTAAGGATGTTGTGAGGTTTAAAAGAGGAAGCACAGGAAGGCAAGACGCAGAAGGAAAAGATGCCCGAGGACCGTGGCAGGTGTCTGACGGCTCGAATCAAAACAAGCGGCATTCTGGGAGCTGTAGTTTCCAGGCACTGCACTTTCCCGCACAAGCACTGCCTCCTCTACGCCGCCGAAAATCACACCTGGCAGAATTCCCAACGAAAAAGGCGCAACTATCCAGCCTTCCCCGGTTATGTCTCCTGAAGACCTACTAGGCAAGCATTTTTTTTTTTTTTATCAAAGCAGATGTGTTGGCTGGGTGTGTCTCGGGGTCCTAAACGAAGCCATCGCCACAGTTTTGTGTTTCAGCGGGGCACCCTGTCAAGAGCGGCCGGCAGCAGGCGCTCAGAAAGGCAAAGTTGACGGCGGCAGCCCTGACCGAAACTTTTCAATTGCCAGGAAGATCGGAGGAAACCTACCCTGCCGCGGGGAGAAAAGCAGCCCCCGCCAACCCATCTGCTTCCCAAGCTCTTACACCCCCGCCCCCCCCCGCCCCCCGGCTTCTTTTCTTCCTGGGGGACCTACCCCTGGCGCTGGGTATCAGTGTTGTTATTTAAGCATCAAACCCTGTCGCTTACCGTTTCCTCGCTATGGGCCAGGCTGTGCTAACCATGCACAACAGGGCGCATTCCCTTCACGCACTCTGATCTCCAGGCTGAAAAGCTCCCATCGCATCCTCACATGCAACCTGTTTCCCAACTCCAGGCACCCCACCAGCAAGCCGCCCCCTAGCTCTGCACCCCACACGAACCAGCACCCCCGGGCCCTCCGGCACGGCGGTCCCAACCTGGCCCCCACTGG
>NW_006383005.1:1009036-1009623 GCF_000327345.1 Myotis davidii
CGCCACCCCCCCAGCTTCCCAAGCCCTTACCCCCCCCCCCCCCCCCCGCCCCCCGGCTTCTTTTCTTCCTGGGGGACCTACCCCTGGCGCTCGGTATCAGTGTTGTTATTTAAGCATCAAACCCTGTCGCTTACCGTTTCCTCGCTATGGGCCAGGCTGTGCTAACCATGCACAACAGGGCGCATTCCCTTCACGCACTCTGATCTCCAGGCTGAAAAGCTCCCATCGCATCCTCACATGCAACCTGTTTCCCAACTCCAGGCACCCCACCAGCAAGCCGCCCCCTAGCTCTGCACCCCACACGAACCAGCACCCCCGGGCCCTCCGGCACGGCGGTCCCAACCTGGCCCCGACTTGTTGCAAGAACGCGAGGGGGCCCTCCAAACTTCTGACTCACGCGGGGCGCAGGAGCCCCTCCACGTCCATCAAGCCCCTACTTTTTCTCCGAAGTTCAACCTTCAGAACCAGATCATGCCCGCGGGCCAAGCCCTGTTCCAACCGCAGAGGAAAGGACCCTCCGCACCCGCTCCCACGGGCCTGGGACCCTCCACCCGCGCACCAGGCCGGACTGGGGCGCTGGGCGCGCT
>NW_006383005.1:1009976-1023491 GCF_000327345.1 Myotis davidii
TTGTTTCCCGTTTGAGGGCGAGTCAGTTGCGAGGGAGAGGAGTGGAGGGCGGGCCGTGAGCGGCGGCCGCTCATCTGCATATTCATGAGGGGGGCGGGGTCAGAGAAGGTTCTTCCTGGCCTTGGTTGGTGGTAGGTGAGACTTCATTAGTTAGTACCCGTTACAGTTTCTGTAGCTGGTCTTCAGCCTCCATCGGCAGTCTTTGCAATTTCCTTTTATGCAACCAAATGAAGGTGAGAACTGAGGGGTTTACTGGGAGTTCTGAGTGACATTAAACTTTATGAAGTAATTGCACTTACTGATCCTGCAGGAGACTCCTACCTGACGCTAAAGTGCGTGGGGAGCATGTAAATTATCCAGAACCCCGTCTCTCTCCGGGCTTCGTTTGACAGGAGGGTAGCCTTTGTGGCTGACAGCAGGCCTGCTGTGGCCAGAAGCTGAGGGCCAAAAATAACAGCTTCTTGACCGTCCTCATCTCCATATCCTTCTCCAGGTCCTTCCTGGGGCTCCCCTCCTTTGGCTGGAAAAACACGTTCCCGGTGTTTCTCATTCCCTCAGCCTCTGGCCGCTCTGCCTCCCCCCGCCACCACCACCACCCTCCTGCGCACGCTTTCTTCCAGCTGAAACTCCCCAGTTGTGTCTTGCAGTCTGGACCTGAGTGCAGCCCTGCATATCCAGCTGCCTGATGGAGATGTCATCTTGGATGGCTGCATCGCTGACTACAAAGCTGAAGTCACTGCTTTGTTGTTGTTGTTGTTTTCCCCACCCTCCTTCCAAAACAGCTCTTCTTCTTTTCCCCATTGAGGTTCTCAACCTATGGGTCGCGACCTCTTTGGCAGTTGAACGACCCTTTCACAGGGGTCGTCTAAGACCATCCTGCATATCAGATATTTACATTACGATTCATAACAGTAGCAACATTACAGTTATGAAGTAGCAATGAAAATAATGTTATGGTTGGGTCACAATATGAGGAACTGTATTTAAAGGGCCAGAAGGTGAGAACCACTTGTAAAGGACTATCCTCCCAATTCCTCAAGCTCCAAACCCGTCACCTTTACTTTTCCATCATCTCCCACACCTGTCAGTTTCCTAGTTCTGTCCGTTCTCCCACCATCACGGCTCACGGCTATTTTCTCGCCGATCCTCTCTTTATGCCTCTCCCACTGCTCCATTCGTGTCTCTTTACTTCTCACCTAGATGATGGCAGTCGTTTCGATAGATTGTCTTCCTGCCCAAGGCCTCCCTTCCTCCAATCCGTCGTCCACAGCTCGTAGAGTTGCTTTCTAAAAGCCAGCTCGGTCCACGTCATCCCTGGCTGGGCTAGCCACTGGGTAAGGTGCTCAGAATTGGATGCCAGCCCCCTTTCTGGGTGCAGAGAGTATGGGAGAAAGAATGGCTCCCCTATGATACAGCTCTGCTCTAGCAATTCTGCCATCCTTTGTTTTTTGCGTTATTTTTATTTTTTTGCTGTTATTGTTATTGTTTTTGCACTAAGGTAGTTTTGGAGCAGGAAGGCATTAGGAAAATGACATTTCCTTTTGGGAATCTTTGTAAGAAAACACGAGTGTTGTAAGGAGAGCAAAGTCCAAAGAAGCAACGCAATGCAATGAAAGGCATCGGAGGCCCTGGGTTTCCATGAGATTGTCCGGAAACAGCGCCTGAGGTGGTGGTAAACCAACCCAAGGCAGAGAGCAGAAAAAAAGAAAGAAGTGGATTCCCAAGATGAGAACCAGATGGCTAAAGAACAGTCAAGAATTGAAGAAGGGTCAGTGAGTAATTGAAACAGGGCTTGTGTTTACAGAGGCCCAGACAGTCAGAATGCTGCCAAACACAGAAGTGTGGCCTCAGCTGCACTGTCCTTTGTCCAGGGGTCCCCCTCACTTCACTTCCCACTTGCAGTCCTGGAGGACTCTGTGCCCAGATTCTGACAAGGGAGGCCTGTGGTCCAGGGATCAGGGCCCTTGGAGTGGGCTGTTCGCTCTTGACAGTCTGGGGCTCTTAATTTGAAGCCTGTTTGCTGTTGGAGGAGCTGAGCCACAGAACTGTAGCATGGCTCTCGTGGATACAAATAAAGACAGGAAATGTCACTTTGCAGAAGGAAAGAGCAAGAGGTCTGAACAGCACTCTATCAAAAGCCAGGAGATCTGGGTTGGGTCCTGGCCCCATCACACCTTTCATGGACTCATTGTGTGTCATTTCAAACAGGTAACTTTTTTTTTACTCTGGGCCTCAGTCTCCTCATCTGTCAAGCAAGGCTGTTGGAATTCAGCAGTTCTCAACTGTGGTGCCCCCCCCACACACACACACATATTCGCACACATGCCAAAGTCCCACCTCAGATCTACTGAGGCCACCAACAGATCAATTCAAAGATCTCTTCTAGTTCTGACATTCTAGAAGTCTGACTTCCAATTCCCAGTCCCTTCTCTCCTCCATTGCTGCTGCCCAGGGAGTCTTACTCAGGCAGGAACAGTGAACAAAGACAAGGCAGATAGAAGAAATCTGGAGAGTTGCTCGCTGTGTGTGGAAATGAGGGAGACGGGGATGGTTCTAACATGTCAAGCCCAGGAGCCTGAGGTTATGATCATAAATGGCAACTGACAAAAAAAGGAAAGGCAGTCTAGAAAAACGAGGACGTGGTCGACGTTTTGTCTACTTCCGTTTGCCACCAGCACCTAAGCCTCCTTTCCGTTTGGGAGAACGCCCCATGCTGTGCAGTATTGCGGAGACTCGGAGACCCGGGAAGCTGGAGCCGGGAGAGATTCTGTCCCGCAGCAGCTAGAACAAGACAGCTTGACCTACGCTCAGCCACCTGGCCACTCCTCTCTGAGCTTTGAATCTTCAGAGAATGCTGCAAAGACACGTGGACAAATTTAGAATTCTTCAGAGCCACAGAGGCAGCAAGTGTTCAGATACAGTGGGTCCCGTGGAGGCTGGTGTTCCTACCATGGACGGTGGCCGGGTCAGACTGCTTCTGAGGCATGAACTTGGCGGTGGTGCCCGCTGCCTGGCCTGTCTGGGTTATTACCCATTTCCCATCTTCAGCTCCCCAGCCTTCCCGCCAACAGTTTGTATCCTTTCCGTCAATTTCCCCTTTTCTTCGGTTACAAATTCTGTCTGTCGTTTGCATCCAAGAACCCTGACCGAGACACTGGTTTGTTGTTTCTGAGGTGTCACCTGAAAATGCTTGCCACGGCTGCTCTGTACATGATGAAACCATCCGAGAAGCTTGAGCTGACGGCCTCCAATAGAACAAGCTGAGTGTCCCTGGGCCTTCACCTGCACCACAGACCACCATGGGACGCAGGGCTCCCAGACCCCCTTTAATGCTGCCATCCAGGATGCCCGCTGGAACAGACAGCAGGGCGGCCACGCCCACCAGCGCGTCCTCTGCAGCTGCTTTTGCTCTGCCCCTCCCGGCATACTTTCTGAGGATTGCTTTGCTGCCAAAACTCCCCGCCACCCTTCGCATAGTGTCTTCCTAGATAGCTCTCCGTGGTCCATACCACCACCGTCCCTTCAGCACTCCTCATTCACAGCACTACAGACCTTCCCGCTTCCCTCCAGCTGGGGGCGCCAGCTTCTCCCTGCTGGACTGAAAAAAAACTCCTAAGTTGAAGACAGGCTGTTCTCCCCAAGAACCCCTTCTTGCGACCCAGGCACTGAGTCCATCCTGAGACCTCACACATGAGGAAGGAGGAGGCTCAGTCCCTCCGACCGCACCGGCACGACCTCTCCTTTACCTTCCTCGTCTCCTCTAGTGGCATCTTCTTCCAGTTCTCTTTCTTCCTCAAGCCAGATTCCCCCTGGAGATTCGGCCCCTTCCCTCCTGCTTTAAAGATTCTTGCTACACTATTACTCATCTTCAGTTCCTTCCCTTTTGTTTCGGGGGAAGAAGTAGTGCTTTTTTGCAAGGCTAAACCTTCTAGCCGTCTCTTTCCAGCCTCCTCCAGATTCTTTCCAAACACTCTAAAAGTACAAATAAGTCTTGATCCCTGGCCCCCTTAAGAGTACAGTCTAACAGAGAGGCAAAAGCGTTAATAAATAATTACAGAGCATACTAACAGAAAAAAAAAAAAGAATTGTATCAGAATTGCAAGCTCTATAACTAAGACACATATAAGGTGCCGTGGAAGCAGAGAACACAGTTGGGGAGGGGGCTGGAAAAGGTTCACAGAGGAGGGCACACCTGGGCTCTGTTTTGAAAGATGAGCAGGAGTCCACCGGGCAGACAGGGGAAGGCATTCCAGGCAGCGGGAAAACAAGGGCAGAGGCATCAAGGTAAAACCGTTCAGGATCTGTGTGGGACTGGTAGGGAGTTCAGTGTGGCTACATGAGTTGGACATGAGGCTAGAAAATTGGGGAGGAAAAGAAGCTAGAATATATTGAGCAGCTACCATGTGCTAGCGCCTGCTAAGCAATAATACATCTAATTTAAACCAAAAATAACCCCATAAGGTTGATAAATTATTTCCATTTTATAGAGAAATAAACTCAGGATATTGAGGGACATTAAAAGGGTTAATATTTGGACCAGGGGAGTGTTACCTATGAATTTGAATTTTATAAGAATAACTCTCAATCCTATAATTATCAATGCGGAATAAAAATAATCTAAGCAGACGTCATCCCACCCCACGGAGTTGCGATATCATTGGAAAAAATATAGTGCAGCTAACAGTCACTTACTTAACAACTATTTATCGAGCACCTACCATGTTGCAGGATAAGGCAGGTGCTGAGAATTGAGCAGTGAACATAGCAGGCAAGGTATGGATGCTGAGCCCAGCTTGAAGTACAGTATTTGGCACATTCCAGATGCTGTGGAATGAATGAATGCTAACTCCTTAGTTATGCCTTTCATGTCTAGCAAGGTTCAAAGTACAGCGCATTGCCAAAAAGAAAAAATTCTGTTTAACAAGCACATTAGTGGAGAAACGTAGTTCTTTAATTTCTTTAAATTTCCCCTCTAGATAACGGTATATCCACCTAGAATCTGTCTCTCTGCACCTCCCTCCCACCCCCTTGGTCGTCCCTCCTCTCTTCCCTACCCTCAGAGGCTCTATCCTTCCTCCTCAAGGCTCTGGCCTAGTGTTTCAAGCAACCAATTTCTTCTCTGACTTAGTGATTTTTTTTTTTTTTAAGGAATAGAGGTAACTTTAAGAAGTCGTTAAGTTCTCAAAGAGCATACCTACAAAAGAAAAAGGGGTCCTTGAAGTTCAACATACAGCGACTGAGGAAATATATGGGCCAATGGTCATCCCTAAGCCCACTTCAGAGAAACAGGCAAAAACAAACCTGCCTCTGCTAGTCTGACCACCTGCTACAATGTGCAGAACAGGCCTCATTCTAGTGGCGTCTACCCCTTTTCCCCATCTCATCAAAGAACTCCTCTTACCTTCACTTTGCCCGTGGTCGGCAAACTGCGGCTCGCGAGCCACATGTGGCTCTTTGGCCCCTTGAGTGTGGCTCTTCCTAAGCCTTAGGAGTACCCTAATTAAGTTAAAGCAGTGTGCCTACCTGTATAGTTTAAGTTTAAAAAATTTGGCTCTCAAAAGAAATTTCAATCGTTGTACCGTTGATATTTGGCTCTGTTGACTAATGAGTTTGCGGACCACTGGCTAGACCAAGTGCCCCAGAAGGAAGGGCTCATGACCCTACTCCAGGAAAAAGGGGGAGGGAGAAAACCCCCACTTCATCTTAATTAAATAGATATTTATACTGACCAGAATGAAGAATTGGCCTCAGATGAGAGCACTGTGATGGAATCAGAAGAACAAGTCGGGGTGGGGGCAGCGGGGGTGTCACAAAACAGCCTCCCAACGATTGACTTCCTCTAGTTTGGAAATAGATACAAGGTGGATTCTGCTGGAGACTGAGAACAGAGAGCATGGCCTCCCAAGTTCCTTCGTCCCGAAGGAAGGCAGGATTCTATACCAAGTGACCAGTGAGAAACCTGATTGGATCTCTTCCACAGCGGTCACTGTCCCACAGTTCCTTTTGTCTCCTGGGCTCCAGGCTCGGCTATCTCCATTCCTGACCAAAGCCTATGGGCCGCTCCCAGGACTGTGATGTCTCTGAGCGACCACCAGGGGGCAGGCTAACACTACTGAGCTCTCCCCACGGTCTCTTCTACACAGTTTCCATGGAGCCAAACTCAGAATGTCAGAGCTGGAACCGGCTTTAGAAATTTTCCAAAGGCTTCTAATCAAACCTCTTCATTTACAGAGAAAAAAACAAAAACGAGGGCTACAGGAGGGAAATAATTTGTCAAAGCTGCATAGTAGGAACTAGAAACCAAGTCGTCTGCCTTCCCCAGTCCTCTACATGTTCCAGTACACCTAGCTACTGCTGTCTCATATTTAATTTTAGAATACACTGGTTTTTAACGGTACTTTCCTATGTAATAGACCAGTCGCTACGATTAGATTGTAAGTCCTCAGGACCAGGGATCATGCTTTGACTTGTACATCTCCGGCACCTAGCACATGGCTGGCTCTAAGACCAGATGGAGGATTTCAACAAATATTGTGAAACTGCTAAGTGGAAAGCCTGGAGACAGTTCCTGAGAACACATAGATGGAAATGTACTGTCCCTGCCCTCGAGGAGATTACCATCTAGGGGAGAAAACAGATAGGTCAACGAGCAGCTATAATTCAGGAGATGGGTTTTTTTTACAGTGGCGCAGGCAAAGCAGTATGGAAGCACACAAGAGGAGGTGTCTGTCTATCTGGATACAAAACTGGGTCCTAAAGGAAGAATGAGAACTCGGCAGAGAAGGCATGGGAATTCCAAATCGAAGGAATAGCAGAATAAGTCAAAACACAGAGACACGAGAACATGGTGTATGAGGTGAAAATGATTGCTTCTGAGCCGCTGGTGCCTCGTATGGGCAAGAAGTTGGATTGGGAAGGGAGTAGTGAATAAGGAAGTTTGAGGTCAGCGATAAAGTTCATGTCCATTCATTCACTCAATAGTAAGTACCCCCATGTGCTGTGTAGCACTGTTGTTGGTAATGACGGTTGTGAGATGAATAAAAATGAAGGTAGTAATAATAACTATAAAAATACTACTGTGATTGGTTTCCAAGGATTTGGAGTCTTGAGTTTAAGGTGTATTCCTCACATAAATCAGATAATCCGGGTAAATATTCTATCCTCTATTTTTGTTTTGTTTTTTCATTTATTTTAAAAATAGTAAGCCTCTACTATGTGCTAGGCACTATTCTAGGAACTAGCAGTATAGCAGTGATCAAGAATTAAGGCCCAAGCTGTCATGGAGCTTTTGTGCTCATGGGGTTTCTCCTGCTTGCAACGTTCTTCACTCATCCTTTCCCCTGACTGACACTCCATTCAGCTCAAATGCTGCTCCCTTGGTGAGGTTTCGTTGACCCAACCCATCTCATAGTGTCCCCATCATTTTCTACCATACTGCCTTGTGCTTTTTTAAAAGGATTTTTAAAAATTCATTGATTTTTTTTTAGAGAGAGAGGGAGAGAGAGCAGGGATAGAATTGGAAACCCTGGCATATAGATGAGGGAAGAACGTTGCAAGCAGGAGAAACCTCAAGAGCAGAGACCCTGCAGAGGATCCGCACAGCTTGGTGTACCAGAAAGAAGGCTGGCGTGCTAGGGCAGAGCAGGCACCAGGAGAACGGCCAAAGTCTGAGGGTAGGCAGAGGTCAGGTCACGGAGGGTTTTACTAAATGTGGTGTAAGGGTGGGATTTTATTCCAAGTGCAATGGAGAAGTTTTAAGTAAGGGAGTGACATGACCTGATTGCATTTTTAAAGCGGACTCTGGTGGCTCCTCTTTCCCACCTTTGGGTGGATGGGGTACTGGCCGCCATCAGGCTGTGGGACCCACGTCATTTGGCACTGTCTCCATCTTCACAGACCGGTGGGAAGAAGTCTCTGAGGAAAGACTGCTTTTGGAAGTCCCCCTGAGCGTGGAGGAGGCAGGAGCACACGTTCTATTCTCGGTGTTTGGTTCGTGGTGACACCTGCCGGAGAGGAGACCTCCGGTTGGTGGCAGAGCGTAGGACCTGGGTGAGGGATGATCTCACTCTGTGTCTTCCACTGAGGACACTTCATGCCCACGCAGCTTCCCTCACCGGGGCTCTGTGGAGCTGAGGGCTATGTGTTCCTTCCTCCTGGGTCCCAACACCGCCTCCATCAGAATTTTGGTGTGCAGTTTGTCCTGGCAAGAGGGCCCACTGAGAGAGAAAAAAGACTTGGGAATATTCACATAGTCACGTAAGAACCCATACAAATCAATACAGGATCTTCTTACAGTGAACTTCGCTTTAAGAAAATCCATTAACTTACTCATACAGATATTGAGTACCCGCGATTCACCAGGCATTACTTGGGGGTGTTGAGGTTCATTCACCATTCTACAGACATTTATTTAGGCCAACTATATGCACAATAACTGGAGATCCCAAGGAAGATGTTCTAAAATAATAATATGTTTTAAGTAAACTAGAGGCCCAGTGCATTCTGCACTGGTGGGGTCCCTCAACCTGGCCTGTGCCCTCTCACAAGCTGGGATCCCTCGAGGGATGTCAGACTGCCGGTTTCGGCCCGATCCCCGCAGGCCAGGCCAAACTGGCAGTCCGACATCCTCCAAGGGATATAGTAGTGCAGGAAGCCACAGGCGGCCTGGGAGGAGCCTGAGCACTGGCTGGGTGCCCCATTGCTCCTGCTCATTCTGGCCCCACTGCGCCTGCCAGCCACCCGGCCACCGTGGCACTAGGAGGAGGGAGAGGAACACTTGGCCCAGCTCACCAGCCTTGAGCCCTGAGTCTGGCACCTGTTGGTCAGCTGAGCAGCGCTCCTGCTATGGGAGCACACTGACCACCAGGGGGCAGCTCCTGCATTGAGCATCTGCCCCCTGGTGATCAGTGCACGTCATAGCGACCGGTCAAATGGTTGACCAGTCGACAGTTGACCAGTTGCTTAGGGTTTTATATCGATAGATATTTGTTACAGGGCTTAGTAACTCTGACCTGGCTGAAGATTGGGAATAGAATGGACATTGTTCACTTTACAAATAAATTAACTCTGACAGCTCCTTTAAATAAAACTTTCCTCCCAATGTATCTAAATTGGAGCCGGCTCTAAGAGTCTCCCCTTTCACGACATCATCAAGTAAAGGCAGTATATAGCACCTATCTTTTATATCTATATATATCTATATATATAAAAGCCTAAGCAACCGTTACAACCAAACGACCAAAATGACTGGTCGACCAGTCACTATGACACACACTATCATAAGTGACACAAAGGGAATCAAACAAGGCAACACGTCCTGGCTGGGGAGCTCAGTTGATTAGAGTGTTGTCCTCATATGCCAGGGTTTCCAATTCTATCCCTGCTCTCTCTCCCTCTCTCTCTAAAAAAAAAGGCAACTGATCAATGTTTCTCTCTCACACATTTCTATCTCTATCTTTCCCATTACTCCTTCCTCTCTCTAAAATCAATTTAAAAAATCATATCCTTGGTCAAAGATTAAAAAATAAAAAGTTATCACACACACAAAAATTCTGTAACTGTGTGGTGACAAATGTTAGACTTATTGTGCTGATCATTTTACTATAAATATATATGTATATATATACATATATATTTATAGTTATACACGTGAACTAATATAATGTTATGTTAATTGGGCCTCAATTTTATCTTTAAAAAAAGTAACCAAAACTGGCTTGTAAAGGCTTAGGACAGTTGAACGTTAAATTTTCAGGAATTTGGCAAGCTGGTTGTTAAACACAATCATTACTAAACATTAAATTATATAAACGTAAGTCAAAACAGTCAAACTCATCACCTCCTAATTATTTAACTACATTCTAATATCAATGTTCTTGAAATTGTTTATACCTGTTGTGCCTGTATGATGGAAATACTGCATAACGGTGTCCTACTGTACATCTCTTCTCAACTTCACATCCAATGATGTCACATTGGTAGCTTGAAATTGGCCATGGTGGGAGTATTTATACCATGGAAATTGGCAACTGCTATAAAACAAGGGCTTTTGTTCCCCTTAGAAAGCTGGTTGTTAAACATACCACTGATGGAGAGTCTCTATTATGTCGTATTAGATTAACTCTTTTGTGGCACATCTGCTTTTATTTTTATATTTTTAAATATTTTAAAATTGATTTTAGAGAGGAAGGGAGAGGGAGGGATAGACACTTCAGTGATGACAGAGTTATTAATCAGCTGCCTCCCACATGCCCCACACTGGGGATCAAGCACACAACCCGAGCATATGCCCTGACCAGGAATCTAACCGTGACCTCCTGGTTCATAGGTCAATGCTCAACCACTGAGCCACACTGGCTGGGCGGTGCACCTGCTATTAGAACCTTTCAGAATTAAGTGGGCTGGGTTAAGAAGTCTTTTCCTCGACACTGATCTCTATAGCCTATTGCCATGTTAATTTTACATAATCAAGCCTGCAACCCAAGAGGAGGCATTTTATCCACAAATAACATGTCACAAGAGGACTATTTGAAGGAACAAGGACATTTTTTCAACAAACCTTTATTTAATAGCTATTGTGTGCAAAGCTGTGTGCTGAAGACTAGGGAAGACATTAGATAAATAGTAGTCTCTGTTCTCAAGGAACTCACTTTAGGCGAGTGCAGGCAAAAGAGTTCAGCACATTTGAAGAAAGAGAGAATTTAATGTGGCATGAAAGGTCCAAGGACTAGAACTGGAAAGGATGAGAGTATGGAAGAGGGGTTCTCTGCCTCAAATCTCTGTAGAACTCTCAAAAGACAGAAGGAGTTGGCTTGCTCTGTGCAGCCCTGGGGACAGAGCTAGGAGCAAACTCAGGGGGTCCAAGAGAATCAGATTTCAGTTAACGTTCTAACAGAGCTGTCCAACAGTGCAATGGGCTGCCTTGGAAGGCAACGGGTGAGTTCCCCAGGAGGGAAGCGAGCAGGTCCCAGGCAAACCTGGTGCAACAAATTGCTATGCATAGATATGATTTTGGGGGAAGAATTTCTCAAATCTCACTGCTTAAAGGCTATGAGATAATATGTGGACACCCATCTTGAACAGCAATTCTACAGAAGACACACTAAAGTGCTTGTTTATGTCAATCATTAATTAAAACTGAAGGCAACCGGGGTGCTGGAAGCCCTCCCATGATTGAATAATATCTTTCAAATCACTGAGGTCTATCTACACTCATTCATGAAGCAATTATTAATTCAGTATCTGTGTATCAGGGACTTTGATAATTGCTGGAAATATAGATAGAAATGAAAAAAGACCCCTGCCCTCACAGTGCAGGGAAGAAATGCAAATAAATATTTACACTCCAATAGCTACAATACAAAGTGGTACCAAAAACTCACTTTGCGAAGGGGATTGAGAGAAGGCCTCAGAGAGGAAGTGCTGACTTCCTCAGAGCTGACTTTTTTTAAATTACTAAACTTATTGGGATAACATTGATGAACAGCATTATATGAGTTTCAGTTGTACAGTTGTATAACACAACATCAGCATACCCTATTGTGTGCTCACCACCCAAAGTCTAGGCTCCTTGTATTTGACCCCCTTTACCAGAGTGGAATAGGAGGAGGGTGGAGGAGGATGAAGAGAACTGACTTTGAAAAGTAAAAAGGGATTCACTTAATGAAGGAGGAGACAGTCAGGCAGAAGGAAAACATAGAAAGCTATGGAGGCATGAAAATGAAATGCTGTTTAGGGAGGTGAATGCTTTATAAAGTGTAGGGCGGGTGGTGATGGTAAAGAGGAGCCAAAATGTGCCTGGTTTTTAACCCAATGATGATTTGTTTGTTAGCCTTTTTATAGGCTTTTATTGATGAGAGAGAGAGAGAGAGAGAGAGAGAGAGAGAACACACATCAATCAATCAGTTGCCTCCCACACTTGCCCTGACCAGGGCAATCTGGGTATGTGCCCTGACCTGGAATCAAACCCAAAACCTTCTGTTACATGGGAAGATGTTCCAACCAGCTGAGCCGCACGGATGGCCAGGAAGTCCTAGGAGGCCAATGATGTTTTTTTTCTGTTATTTATTCACTTAACATTTTTATTTTTGGAAGAGTTTTAGACTGACAGAAAGTTGCAAAGATAGTACAGAGTTCTTATCCAAGAACCATACAGGGAGGGGTAAAAGTAGGTTTACGGTTGTGAATACGCAAAACAGTTTATTCTTGCATTATTTGTTAACTACTGTATTATATTCCATACGAACAACTGAAAACCTACTTTTGTTCCACACTGTATATCTTTCACCTGCTTCCCCCAGAGTTTACATCTTGCAAAGCCATGGCACATGTGTCAAGCCTGAAAAACCTGCATTGGAACATTACTATTAACTAAAATATAGGCTTTACTCACCAGTTTTTCCACTGATGTCCTTTCACTGTCCCAGAATCTAATCAGGATACCACATTGCATTTAATATTATTTACTTCTTATTTCCAATGATGGAAAAGTGATGTGATCAGATTTGTCTGTGGAAATGATCAACATAATTTTTACGGCAGGTGCGAGAAAAATAGATTGGAGGGGCCGAGACTAGGGGCAGAAGACTTGTTAAAAGGCTGTTGGGAAAGTTCAGTAAGGGAGGATGATGGCCTGAACTCTAGGATAGTAAGGATGGAGAGGAGGGTTGAGACCTTTTTGGTCTCATGGTAGAGACCTTTCCTGCAGTATAATGAGCAGGATGTAGGGGAGGCCAATCTGAATCCACCTCTTACATCTAAGAAGTGAATATATGACAACAGCTGATTTTATTTTATTTTAAAAAATATATATTTTATTGATTTTTTACAGAGAGGAAGGGAGAGAGATAGAGAGTTAGAAACATCGATGAGAGAGAAACATCGATCAGCTGCCTCCTGCACATCTCCTACTGGGGATGTGCCTGCAACCCAGGTACATGCCCTTGACCGGAATCGAACCTGGGACCTTTCAGTCCACAGACCGACACTCTATCCACTGAGCCAAACCGGTTTCGGCACAACAGCCGATTTTAAACAACCTGGAGAAAGGAAAAGATCTGTGTCCCAGATCCTTGGGGTGACATTATTTCTGCAATTAAGCACTAAATTTAACACTTTCGTTGTTAATCCTCACCTGAGAACATTGTTTCTGTTGATTTTTAGAGAGAGTGGATGGGAGGGAGGGGAGAAACATTGTTCCGTTGCCTCCCACATGCGCCCGACCAGGGATGGAAACTGCACTGACTGGGAATCAAAATCCAAACTGTTTGGATGATGCTTCAACCACCTGAGCCACCCAGCCAGGGCGAGGTGCAATTTTAAATGAAGCAGTCAGGTGCACAAATCTATCTCAAGAAGGGAGAGTGGTCCTATGCTGCTTGCTAGTCAAAGTAGTGCAGAACTTAGATCTGAGCAGAGTTTAGCAACCTGTCCATCACTGGTGTCTTTGACTGACATACCAACTGTGTTTCTTGGTGATAGTCAGTGCTGGACTGTGGACATGTTTTCCCAAAGGTT
>NW_006383005.1:1027274-1029719 GCF_000327345.1 Myotis davidii
TTTCTTGGAAAGATGCCCTAGAATCAGATCATTTTCCAGGATTGCTCACGTCCAACCCGCAGCACTCCTCCTTGCCTTCCATACCTTGTCAGCCCTTCACCTTGCGTAGGCATGCCTCTTTCAGCAGACCTTCCCTGGCCACCTGACCCCCTCCGCTCTCCTTTCCCTGTGCTTCCCCTGGCCCTCAGGTCCCTACCTCTCGCTGGGACCGACAAGTATTCGGTCTCTGCTACAGCCCGGAACTTAGCTCCAGACACACAGGAAATAACAGAGCAGACTTATTGAGTTAGGTGAGGTGTTAAGATTCTGGGATGTCAGAGGTGGACCAGCCTTTGAAAACAAACTGCTTCTCCCCCTCAATTTTCCTATCCTTAGAGTTAAACTGAGCCCAAAAAGCTTTAGTGACTTGCCCACAGTCACACAGCAACATTATTAAAGGGAAGAATAGAGACCTAGCTTGTAGTGTCTGACTTGTCACTTACTGGTTGTATGAATTGGGACAAATCACTTCACTTCTCTGGGCCTAATTTTGTCTACGGGTGAGAATTTGTAAATCTAGAAGCAACTCTGTCGTCATTCGTCAGTGTCTATGAAGTCCCTTATGAGGCCCCTGTCTTCGTTTAAGTCAGATCTCAGGCCTGTTGTGGGTAAGAAATCTCTTGATGACGTCTCAGGTGCTTTCAGAAGCCGTGCCAACAGATGGCAATCCTCACGTCTGCAGACTCCCGAAGTGGCCCAGCCCTGCAAATGCCGAGGGCCAGTGAGTGCATGTGGCAGCTATTCAAACGAAGGTCATTCTAGCCTTAGCTCTGTTCCCCAGCCACAGATTGAGTCCTTTCCCCAACCCAGAGATAGTCTCAAACCTTGACCACAGATCGAACCCCAATCAAAGAGAGAGGGAGAGAGAGAGGTTAACATTGATGCGAGAGAGACACATCTGTTGGTTGCCTCCCATGTGCTGGATGGAACCTGGAAAGCAGGCACATGGCCTTTACCTGGAATCCAGCTGTGACCATTCCTTGTGCAGGCTGGTGCTCTCACCACGGAGCATCCGGGTCAGGGCTAAATTTAACTCTGGAGCTCCCTGAAAGCCAACACAAAAGAGGAAGCTTGAAGGCACACACCGTGTACTCAATGGAGAGGAAGAAACTGGCCAGATTGGAACAGGACAAGTGAAGCCTGAGGGGCACTGGGGAGACAGAGCATGTTGTCCCTGGTTCTGAGAGCCCTGAGGAAGCTCTCTTTCTGGGGTCACTGGTTGCTCCCAGTGCCCCCTGTTCTGGAGGGGGCAGGCTGGCATCCTCCTCGCTGTTCTGAGGTGGGAGCCCGGCCTCAAACCAGGAAGATATCTTTACCGACAGCCAGTCAGAAGTGTTTCAACCTGGAAATGTGATTCCCTGCCCGAGTGGGTTGTGGTTCAACATCCCATATCCCTTCTTGCTCCTCTCTGTGTTCGCCTGCAGTTTCCAGCAGCTCTGCAAGAGAAGCTGGGCAGGAAGTTGATGTCCAAAGCAGGAACGGATGTACTTACCCCGAATGTCCCAGCAAGCTCGGGAGACAGCCCAGGTAAGGACCCTGCCCTTTTGATTTCAGAGCCTGAGTGTTCCTTGTCTGGACAGAGCTGGTTGTTCTCTTCCTAGGATCCTACTAATTCAAGTACTCATTCCACACAAGGTATACAGCACCAGCCACGGGCTGGGGGTGTGCAAGGCCGCACTTTAGACCACCAGCCCTCACTGAAGGGGACTGAGTATGACCAACGCTCTCAGGGAGGTGCAGGCCTTCCCTGCAGAGGCTAAGGGAGGTCGTCCTGCTTTGGGAATGGAAGAGGGACAGGGAGGAAGACTGCCAGAGGGGGTGTCAAGGACCTAGCTGTGCTGGTTTCAGCCTGGCCAGGGCTTGTGTGAGGAGGAGGGAAGCTGGTAGGGTATTCTAGGCGCCTGGAATCAGGACCTTTACTTTTTCAGATGTGAGTGCTATGACGTTCATTTTCTCAGTTCACTTCGTTGGTAAAGTGTAGGGTAGGTGGCAATGGTAAGTGGGAGCAAAACAATTGTGGGAAGATAATATTAAAGATATTAAGATTCCCAGTTGAGAGATGGGAAAACAGGCTCTGCGGTGGAGCGGACAATACTGCGAACGTAATTAGGAACAAGTGTACTGATTCCACGGAGAGCCCGAGCTCCGTGCACGCACCGCCCAGCTCGCCCACCTGAGCGCCTCTAGGCTCCGCAGCAGCCGGCTTCCCCTCTCACCCTTCCTCGCCCGAAACTTACACCAGAAGCCTGAGTGCGTTCCGCCCTCCAGCACTCTGGGCGCCGCGGGAAGTCAGGGGTTAAAACCCCTGGCCCCGGTGGCCCCTTCCCCCTCCCCTGCCCCCTCGCCTCCTCTCGGCGCCGTGCCTGGCGCGTCCGTCCGGGAGACCTGCACGGGAGGGCAGGGGAA
>NW_006383005.1:1029875-1034012 GCF_000327345.1 Myotis davidii
TGTCCGCTGCCGTCTTTCTTCGCAGCCTCTCCCTCTCACCTTCCCCTGTGCTGGGACTGCGTTTCCCCTTTGGCACACCTTCCCCGTCTCCCCGCCTTCTCCCTCCTTTCCTCGTGTTCTCTCTTCGCCTTCCTCCTCTTCCCACCTTAGGCATCCCTTGCGGTCCTCACCGGCGCCGCCACCCTTCTCTGCCTCCCCACCGGAGCAGCAGCCCGCCCTGGTCTGTGGACCGCTTTGCGCCCCGCTGCCTCAGTGTCCCGCTCATCCCCCACCTCCCACGCCCGTCCCGGCTCGGCACCTGGCGGCCTGGCCCGGGGGGAAGGAAGGATGATTCCCGCGGGAAGGGTCCTCTCTTCCTTGTTGGGACTCGCGCTGCTCTGGTTCCCCCTGGACTCCCACGCTCGAGCTCGTAAGTAGCGGGTGGAGGCCCTGGGTGGGCAGAGGGGGGATGCCAGCCCCCGGGATGTGCGGGAAAGCGCCAGGACTAGGGACCCCAACGTGGTCTGCCTGCCACCCAGGCAGCACCTGTGCCTGAAGGGTGGCGCTCCTCAGCGGGCAGGTATGGGCCGGTGACGGGGAGACGGGGGGCGGGGGACGTGGGAAGATTCAGAGCCAAGGGGGCTGCTGTCCTGGATCTGAGGATGCAAGGCTTCGGGCAGCCTGAGAGGGGGCTGGCCGTTGTGTTCTGAGGATGGAGGTGGGGGACACTTATTCCTAGCAGCTTCCCCTGTGTTTGGCTGCCAGGGTGTGATGAAGAGGACACGGCTACTGCATTTTGAAGAGAGCTGGTGGGCTCTAGCCAGTTTGGCTCAGCGGGTAGAGCATCAGCCTGCGGACTGAAGGGTCCCAGGTTAGATTCCGGGATTGCAGGCTCGAACCCCAGTAGGGGGCGTGCAGGAGGCAGCCACTCAATGATTCTCTCTCATCACTGATGTTTCTACCTCTCTCCCTCTTCCTTCCTCTCTGAAATCAATACAAATATATTTTAAAAAATACAATAGAGAGCGGTGGAGAGAAAGAAGAGCTAACTAGGATAACCTTCCCCTTCCGTTCTCTTCTGATCCTCACAACACTCACGGGAGGTGGGTATCATTTGCATTTTACAGATGAGAAAACTTAGGCTGGGAAAAGAAACTTGCTCAAGTTTACAGAGCTAGTAAGCCACCCGAAGCCAGAACTCTACGATTCCAAATCCTGTGCCTTTCCCTGCCCTACAGGGTCTGGGAGGAGCCCTGATTTGGACTTGTGAGAGTCTGGGAGGCAGCAGGCACGGTGAGAGAAGCCAGTCTTCATTATCCCAGATATGTTGAATACCAGCTGGGGGGAGGCGGGCATGGAGGGCATCTCTCTGAACCTCAGTTACTTAATCTATAAAATGGGAGTTAAAGAACCCCCAGAACTGATGAGAGGATTTAATTAGGAAAAAAACACACACCACAAAACATGTAAAGCAACTTGTTGGCATATGGTAGTTTCTTTAAGTGTATCAGTCCCCCAATTCATGCTTTTCCACTTAGACACAGTGTAACCTCACCCAGTTTATATGATCTCTGAACCTCAGTTTCCTCGCTGTCCCCAAATAGGCAGGTGGACCGTCCCCCCTCATCCCTGGCCAATCTCTCAGAATGCTGTGACGATATATAACCAAACCAAACAAAGGTTCTCTGAATAAGAAAGAAGGAACTTAGTTCAAATCCTGAAGTACCCAGAAAAGAAGCGGAGGCCCAGGAGGGGCAGCGATCACTCCAGGTGAGGCAGGGCAGAGCCTGGGGTGAAGACCCCAGCTCCCCACCTCGTGCTCCTTCCTCTCCACAGCCCAGCTCCCCGCCTCCACCTGTCCGTTGCAGGTGACTCTTTGGAGCCAGTGGGGCTGGATTTTGTTTTGTTCTTCTCTCTGCTCCTGAAGGCAGGCTGCGTGTCTGGTGGCCCCTGGGCTGCCAGCGGCATGAGATTTCTAGCAGTCCTCAGTAACAAGAACTGGAAAGAGCTCGGCGTTGGTTTCGAGTCCTGGCTCTGCCCCTTGGCAGTGGTGTGGCTTTTCATACATCACAACTTCTCTGAGACTCAGTCTCTTCATCTGCCCCAGACACATGCTCACCTGGAACCCAAAGGGTTCTTGAGGGGATGAGAGAAGGTGCCTGTGTTCAAGTGCTCGGGACAATGCCTAGTACTCAGCAGATGTCTCCTCCCCCTTCTTGAGCCCTGGAGGTTTCCTCCTAACACTTGCCTGTTGTTTCTTAAGAGGGATTTAGCACAGGATGCCCTCCTTGCCTGCCTCTCCCACTTGGCACAGCCTTCTTAGCCCCCAGGGTTTTTCTCAGATATTGTTGCCCTTATTGTATCTTGGAAAGATGCCCTAGAATCAGATCATTTTCCAGGATTGCTCACGTCCAACCCGCAGCACTCCTCCTTGCCTTCCATACCTTGTCAGCCCTTCACCTTGCGTAGGCATGCCTCTGTCAGCAGACCTTCCCTGGCCACCTGACCCCCTCCGCTCTCCTTTCCCTGTGCTTCCCCTGGCCCTCAGGTCCCTACCTCTCGCTGGGACCGACAAGTATTCGGTCTCTGCTACAGCCCGGAACTTAGCTCCAGACACACAGGAAATAACAGAGCAGACTTATTGAGTTAGGTGAGGTGTTAAGATTCTGGGATGTCAGAGGTGGACCAGCCTTTGAAAACAATCTGCTTCGACCCCTCAATTTTCCTATCCTTAGAGTTAAACTAAGGCCAAAAAGCTTTAGTGACTTGCCCACAGCCACACAGCAACGTTATTAAAGGGAAGAATAGCCGAAACCGGTTTGGCTCAGTGGAACTGAGCCCAAAAAGCTTTAGTGACTTGCCCACAGTCACACAGCAACATTATTAAAGGGAAGAATAGAGACCTAGCTTGTAGTGTCTGACTTGTCACTTACTGGTTGTATGAATTGGGACAAATCACTTCACTTCTCTGGGCCTAATTTTGTCTACGGGTGAGAATTTGTAAATCTAGAAGCAACTCTGTCGTCATTCGTCAGTGTCTATGAAGTCCCTTATGAGGCCCCTGTCTTCGTTTAAGTCAGATCTCAGGCCTGTTGTGGGTAAGAAATCTCTTGATGACGTCTCAGGTGCTTTCAGAAGCCATGCCAACAGATGGCAATCCTCACGTCTGCAGACTCCCGAAGTGGCCCAGCCTGCAAATGCCGAGGGCCAGTGAGGCATGTGGCAGCTATTCAAACGAAGGTCATTCTAGCCTTAGCTCTGTTCCCCAGCCACAGATTGAGTCCTTTCCCCAACCCAGAGATAGTCTCAAACCTTGACCACAGATCGAACCCCAAAAATTCCGTATCCCTGACTTGATCACTGAGCAGTGCTGATTCCAGGCCCAGGGGGAGTCACCTGCACGCATATTGGTCATGATGGGCACTCATCTCTCGATGGAATAAGAACCTGTCTAGTATCTTGACGCCCTCTCCAATGCTCTCCCCTCTCCCCCCTGCCCCATCAGCTCCTCTCTTTTGTGCCCTTCCCTTACTAAAGTGCCCCTCCCCTTAAGGTGTTCAGCATGCTTCTCTTCTCTCTCAATTCAATCCTGCTTTCAGGAGAGTCAGTTATGAAGTAGACACATTGATCTCTCTATCCTTTCTCCACGGGTTATTGTTCCATGGGACTTGAAGCTTCTGTTCCCAGGTGACAGAATCCCAAAACCCAGAAGCAGAGATCGGGTGGCAAGGTGGTGTCTATGGAATCAGAAGGACAGGGCTCCAGCTCTGGCTCTACCACCAATTCAGACTGTGACACAGGGCAAGTTCCCTTTCTCTGCCCCTCCGTTTCCCCAACTATAAAGCTAGATGGTTGGACCCAAACAGATAATCATTGAGGACCATTCTGGCTTTAACATCCTGTGATTCTTAGACTCTAAGATCCAAAAATGCTGTTGCCTTGATTCTGAGTCTTCTCAGACCTTGGGAAAAGGGAGTTTTGGTGAGGACGGGGAGGGGGTCTGCAGCCTGGTACTCCTGCCCTGCCAGGGAAGAGTAGGTACCCTCAGAGAGTACATAGAGAGTATGGGACAGGGGTTGTAGAGGGAGACTCACCATTAGGGACCCTGCCCTTCTGTTCAGCTTAGTCACATCTGCATCCACCTGTCCACATGTATGG
>NW_006383005.1:1034084-1050129 GCF_000327345.1 Myotis davidii
TGGGGGGGTGGGGGTGGGGGGGGGGTCTGAGTGAAGGCCTGACATCTGGCCCAGGCAGGCCCTCTGTAGGTCTGTCTGGGCAGTTCTGCACCTCCTCTCTCCCACCAGTAGAGGGCTCTGTCTCACTCACTCGCTTGCATACTGCTGAGCCAGAGCCCGGCAACAGCTGCGCAGTTGTGCCAGCTGTTGCACCTGTTCTAGGACTGGCCTCTCAAATTCCCCTAGCGACTGGCCATGGCGCCTGGCTCTGGGAGAGGGACCTTGAGTCTTTTGGACTCCCAAATAAAAGGACTGTTGTGAGAAGGGTGCCCCTGGGAGGTGAGGAGATGAGTCAGGCATCCCCTGCCTCTGGGCAGGATCCCATCCGAAGGCTGTTCCACAGTTTTCTTCTGTTACTCGTTCTTCTACTCGGGATCTTACTGTGTCTCACCTGCATTCTTTTGTTTGCAATTTAAAGCCATTTTTTTTTTCTGGTCCTGTTCCTCAGGGGATGGGTATTTCTATAAGCACCTCCCTCGGATCTGAAGACTGGCTTTGGAGTTCGTGCTGGCATAAATTGATGATCTTGGGCAAGTCCTGATTCCTCTCTGGGACTTAATTTCCACATCTGTTGGAGGATTGGACGTCATCTCTCAGTCCCCACATTGTTTTAAGATTCTGTGAATTTAAGAGTTATACGTCCAAGGCAGAATAGAACATAGACAGTCTCATCTCTGCCCGTGACCCTTTCCTGATCTGACGATCCTCCCCATTGAGGTTAGTCTATGCTTCTGAACATCTGTCACGGGCCAGATGAGAGGAGTCAGGTTCAGAGAAGCGAGGTCCCTTTCCCAAAGCCCCACCACGGAGGAACTGAGGTTCTCACTCCTGATTCCTTTAGGAGGCCTCCCATATAGGGTACCAGTGCTCATAGCAGAGCTTATGTCTTGGAGGGGAGCAGTTTGTTTGGGCAGAAAGGGGACTATAAGTAAATAGAGTATGACCATGTGGGCACGAGGGATAAGACGTAAATGTTCTCACACTCCTGTGGAGCCTGCAGACCTGGTTCATGCAGGTCTTCTGCGTTCTTGCAGGCTGGGGACAGACCAGCCCCAGATCCAGGCCTCTCTCTTCATACCCCAGCCCTTCCTGATCCACTCTAGCCTCCCATGTAGCTCAGAAGCATCTTCCTGGTTGTCCCTTCTGCTTCCTAGTGGAAGAATTCCCAACCACACTACCCACTACGAGCCCTTTATCTTAGCATGAGAGTTTCGAGGCAGAGTGGGGGATGACCATGGATAAGACAGTTTGGAAATTTTGACTTACATGTGAATATCATGGACTCATTCATCCCCTACCTGCCCAGGCTCTTGACCTTTTTGTACATGGTGTTTGGTTTGGTAGGTGGTTTGGTAGTTCAGATGGTGAGACCTGGAAAGGGGAGGTCAAAGGCTAATTTCTGTTAAGTGGCAAAGCCAAAGTGCTGAGAGAGAGTTGGCTCTCCTATGACATAATGAAGTTCTCTTCTTGTTAAAGAAAGCGGTTTTAAGGAATACTGGCCACCAATCACCTCTTCTTCCAGAACCTCCCCCCTCCATTGACTCCATTCTTCCATCACACATTCACTTACGAGGCATCCCCTCTGTGTAGCTCTGCACGGAGCACTGGAAGTAGTCATTGAGATCTGCTTCTTTTTAAAAAAATACATTTTTATTAATTACAGAGAGGAAAGGAGAGAGAGAGAGAGAGAGAAACATCAATGAGAGAGAATCATTGATCAGCTGCCTCTTGCACACTTCCTACTAGGGTTCGAGCCCATAACCCGGGCTTGTGCCCTGACCAGGAATTGAACCATGACCTCTTGGTTCATAGGTCAACGTTCAACCACTGAGCCATGCCAGCCGGGCAAGATCTGCTTCTTGCTCTCAAGAAGCTCACAGTTGAGTAAGGAAGAAGAACCCATTCAATAAATACTTCTAGCCCAGTGTGATGGGAGTAGTGGTAGAGGGCTGGACTCAGTTCTGTGGAGCCCAGGGAAGGACTGGCCAGTGGCCTGGGAGGCTGGGGCGGCTTGACAGAAAGGGCGGCACCTGAACAGGCTTTTGAGAATGAGAAGGAGTTGGACAAACATTGGAGGGGGAATCACATGTGGGGAGACACAGAAGGGTGAAGGAGCCTAGGGTAGGGGATGGGGGTGGAAGAGTGAGAAATTCAGCAAGAGGCGATGAGGCTGAAAATGCTGGGAGGGCTATCACAGAGCGTTTTTTTCAGGAAAAGCAAGAGAGAGCCAGGTTATGACAGACTGGGGCGGCCTGATAACATTTGGATGCTGTCCGGTAAACATTGCTGCCCTGAATTCAGATTAGGTCAACTAAGTCCAGTCACTTTAAGTCAGTGTCAAGCTAGAGAAAGAGCTTTGACTGTGGCTCATCCAAGTGGATGGCTTCCTAGGGGAAGGGGAGCTAGCACCCAGGACACCCCAGTCGCCGGCAGTGGCCTGCAGGGACCATGGTCACCCCACCTCGGTGCCTTTGCACAAAGCTGCTCCTGCCCATCTGCACCTTCTTCGCTCCTCAAGACTCAGCTCAGGCATCTTCTCAGGGCAGCCTTCCCTGAAGAGCCGATGCTTCCACTGTCGTAGCGTTGGTCAAAGTGCACACAGTCCTATAGACTGTGAGCTCCTTGAGGATGGGCATTGTGTCTTACTGTCATGTACCCGGCCCATGGACCTGTCTAAAACCTGATACATAAAAAGCTCATTAAGTGAATATCAGGGGGCAATGTTACTGTTACTAATGATAACAGCATGTGCTGCTTATTGTGCCAAGTACCCCCGTTCACCTACTTGCTCAGCCCTGAAAGCTCAATCCCATCCTGGCTGCTCCTTCACCCTCCCCACCCATATCCAGTCTCCCCAAGCCTGCCCACTGGGACTACTCAGTGTCCCTCAGATCTGCACTTTCGCCCATGGGCGCTGCCTATTTTTTGGTCCAGGCCCACATGATCTCAAAACAGATGACTGCAACAGCCTCCCCTGGCCGCTCTGCCTCCAGTCTTGTCCTCCAATCCATGCTCCATTCCTGCGGCCATTGATGCTTCTAAAACGCAAACCTGGTCACTGGCATGCCCTGGTTGAAAGCTTTTCTGTGGCTTTCCTTTGCCCTCAGGCTGTCAAGGCCTGTCTGGGTCCCTGCATCTCTCTCCAGCCTGATCTCTGGTCTCTCACCCCTGCCATTCCACTCTCTCCTCTAACGTTTCTGGTCCACTCTCATCTTGTGTCCCATCCCAAGGTCCGAGGTCTGTGTAGACACCAGGTGGGGTCGAGAGCCTGGCTTGTGAGTTGGGCTAGGACAGTGGTCGGCAAACTGCGGCATGGCAAACCGCAGCTCATGAGCCACATGCGGCTCTTTGGCCCCCTGAGTGTGACTCTTCCACAAAATACCAACTTCTGCGCTTGGGCCATGAAGTTTCAGTCGCACTGTACATACAAGCCTGCACGTGATATTTTGTGGAAGAGCCACACTCAAGGGGCCAAAGAGCCACATGTGGCTCGTGAGCCACAGTTTGCCGACCACGGGGCTAGGAGAATACCAGCAGCCACCAGAAACAAGGTTGGTGAGGCTGAAAAGGAGACTTGACTTAGGTGGCAGGTTCCATGATGTTCATGCCCTAATAGGTGCCCGGGGCTACTCATAGAATCCTGGGAATCAAAGAAATACCGTAAGAAACAGACTGTCAGAAATTTGGGGGAGCAAATTTTTAACCTACCATTTAATTGCGCATCTAATATGTATCAGGCACTAGGCATATTACATATATTATCTGATTTAATTCTACAATAACCCCAAGAAGTAAAGATTATTACTCCTAGTGGAAACTGAGGCCTGGAATGGTTAAGTAACTTGTCTAAACTCAGGCTGCAAATGAAAGCAAAATCCAGTTTGAACTCTGGCCTATCTGACTCCAAAGCCAGAGTTCACTGAGTGAGGGGTTTTAAAGGGGATGAGAACTCTTTAACTTAAATTCTTCGCTGTCTCTATAAAGCCTAAAACAGGGCCAATAACTCTTGTCAAACAAAAACTTGCCCCACTAGCAGTCTTTTCCCTGGTTAGACATCACAGCCAGGGGCCATTAACTCCAAAAGGCCCACTTGGCCTCTGACTTGAGAAAGATGTGGTACAGGTGGTTGGGATGGGATTTGTGGTGGGGTGTGGAGAAAGCAGGGCAGGCCCAAGGTCAGGGCAGGAGTGGGAGGCCACAGAGGACTAAAGGGAGTAGAAGGGAGGGGATGCGAGAGACAAACGTTGCCTTCTCCATGTCCCTCAGGATATGCCCTACTGGCTCCCTGAGCCTGGTCCTACCTCCCCTGGGAGCCCCTGAGAGTCTGGGTGTATGGGTTCATAAACACATGCTAGCTTATGGAAGCTGAAAAAGGTAGAATATTAGAACCACAAAATTGTACAATTCTAGAGGCTTCACATTCTAATGAAATGCAGGCTCTTAGAAACATGGAATTTTCAGATCTTGAATCTTAGACACCTAGAACCTTGGAGCCTTAGAATTTTGAAATCATGGATTTATAAACTGTGCAGAAAACTGTTGACTACACACACACACACACACACACACACACACACTTAGTCTCAGATGGGAAACAGACCCAGAGAAGGAAAGAGTCTTCCTCAATGTCCCAGGGCACTGGTAGCATGAGGACCTATCGCTCCCTCCATCAGCCATGTGCAAGGGCTGGGGCTGGTGCCAGGGCTGCAGGGACAGAGCAGAGACCACCCCTGCCTGGCAGTTAACCCTCCTGCCTGGTTTTGACACGGGTCCTCACCTCCTTAGAGGAAGAGGGAGCTCCAGGCACTGTCACCCTTCCTTGTGTCTCTCACCTCGGAGGGCTCGGTGAGGTGGGGACTGAGGCTGCAGTTGGCCTCCTGGGGTTGAGGGACGGCCTGCCAGGCCCCCCACACTCTCAGCTGCTGCCAGGTCTGTAGGTGGGGGAAAGGGCCTCCTGGCCTGGCCACGGGCTGAGACATTCTCTCTGTCTTCATGCTCGGTGCAGGCGGTGAGGGGTGGGGGTGCCAATTGGCACAGGAGTCAGGCTACAGGGCTGCCCCAGAGAAGGTGGGACAAGGTTTCTTCAGCTACACGGCTGAGATCTAAGGCCGTGGGAGTGTTGCAATAGCCCCTCCCTGCTGGGGGAGGGGACTGAGGAAGAAAGACATTATTCAATCCTTGGAGAGTTGGGCTGGCTCCGACAAGGACCCCAGCTGGGCCCGTGTCCCGCCCTCTCTGCCAGCGGAGGCTGAGAGATAAACACTCCTCATTTGATACGGGCCAGCCGGGGCCTTGCTGGGAACCGGATCTGCTGTCTGAGCCCCCCTTCTACTTTGGGGGACTGAGGAGGGGTAAGGAAGGAACTAAGCCCCGTGTTCCTCAGTCCCCAATGGCCATCGCATCATGACCGTGGCCTCAGACCCTAGTTCTGGGAGGCCCAAGAGGCAGAGCAAGAGCAGTGCAGTGAGCCAGAGGGAAGCCGATTTCAGACTCTTACAAAGGACGTTTTCTAAAGGTTGGGAATGGCCCTTGAGCGCGTAGGCCCTAGGCTCTGGAGCTGTTGTGCCTGGGGCTGGCGCCAGCCCACCCTGCCCTGAGAGGGAAATTGGGCATTGTGTGTGAGCGTCCCCTACAGTGCCCTGCTTCCAGTGATTTCGTAAATTTAAACGTCTGTTCAAGATGATAATGTCCGTCCTGCAGGGTCATTGTCACCGTGATGATCGTAAGTCAGAAACTGAGCCAAGTAAGCACTAACCCATTAGTGGTGGAAAGAAGGGGATGAGAGATGGGTCACACTCCGGTCTCCCATCTCTCCCAGCCTTCTTTCCACCATTAACAGAAATGTTAATGAGGTAAGTCATTTATGTAAAGAGAAGATAGTTAGTAAATGTTGGTTCCTTTCTCTGTATTTCAATCTTATTTAACTCAACAAGCCTTTGTGGACGTTTCGCTTGTACTGAGGCTCCTGGTGCCTCCCTAAAAGAACTCAGATTAGACTTAAGATGATGGAGAGCTTTCCTATAGGAACGATAGCAGCTCTTCGGGATGTAAAAATCAGCAGGTACCTGAGTGGAGGAGAGTTGGAAGGATTGGGCAAGAGGCAGAGGAGTGTGGCCAAGAGCTTCAACCTGACCTGGAGCCCTGACCTGCTGCTAGGCAGTGAGAGTGTAAGAGGTGAGGGCTGGTGGGTTCTAGAAAGAGCCTAAAGGACCGCGGGAATGGTTGGCTACGGGAGGTGAGAGAGAGGTGGACGTTTCAAGAAAACAGGATTGCAACAGCACGGATGGAACTGGAGAGCATTATGCTAAGTGAAATGAGACAGTAAGTAAAAGATAAATATCACCTAATCTCACTCATTTATGGAATATAATGAACAAGATAAACTGATAAACAAAAACAGATCCATAGACAGAGAAGCATCAATCAGATGCTCAAACCTCAGAGGGAAGGTCGGGTAAATAAATAAAGAAAGAAAGACAACAGGATTGCAGGAGAGCTAGCAGACATCATGTAACTAACTATTGCAAACATCCTTAGAAGCATTCATCTCCATATTGACAACGAACATGCAGATGACAAAAATAATTGATGTGCAATTACACACACAATGATCAGTTGACAGTGCGATAGTACCGATGACTATTTTTAAGGATGTTAAAGTCGGTTTTCTAACCTTTCACTAGGCCAGTGATGGCGAACATTTTGAGCTCGGCGTGTCAGCATTTTGAAAAGCCCTAACTTAACTCTGGTGCCGTGTCACATATAGAAATTTTTTGATATTTGCAACCATAGTAAAACAAAGACTTCTATTTTTGATATTTATTTTATATATTTAAATGCCTTTTAACAAAGAAAAATCAACCAAGAAAATGAGTTCGCTTGTCACCTCTGACACGCGTGTCATAGGTTCGCCGTCACTGCACTAGGCCGTACTTTATTTTCCCAGTTCAAGCACTCTCCATCGCGGTTGGCTGAGATATAGGGACACGGTATTGTATGAAAGCAAGGAAACTGCTGTGAGCGGCTTTATCCAAAAGGGAGGTCAGAGAGAGAGAATGAAGGGGAGCAGCAGAGGGCAAGGGAGGGAGGATAGAGATAGAGTAAACAAATAAGCAAAATGAGATGAAGGAAAAGGCAGTGAGTGTGACCCTGAGGGCAGAAGGAGCCAGTCAGGCCTAGGCTGCCATGCCTGCTTGGTGAGCGGCTTGCTGGGTGACCTTAGGAGTGTCATTTATCCTCTCTGGGCCTCAAACTATCCACCCAATCATCACTAGCATTTACACCACAATTTGAATCTCTAAAGCACTTTCACTGCTTCATCCCTTAACTCACCCCTGAGAGAAGTGTTAAAGTTCAGAGAGGGGCAGTGACATGCCTGAAGTCACCCAGCAAGGGAGTGGTCAAGCTGAGATTCAAACTCAGATGTTCTGGCCCCCTGACTGGGAGAGCATGTCCAGTGGGTTCTCTTTTGCCTGAGTGGTCCAGATGACATTCTTCCTAGAACCCGAAGAAGGAGGGATGAGGCAGGGTCTTTGCTTGGAGCCTCCCTGGACTGACAAAGCACTGGTTGGTTTGCCAGGCCCAGACATGTTCTGCCTTTTCCACGGGAAGAAATACTCCCCCGGCGAGAGCTGGCACCCCTACTTGGAGCCACAGGGCCTGATGTACTGCCTTCGCTGCACGTGTTCTGAGGTAGGTCCCTCTGGCCACCTGGCCGCCTGTGTCAGGTATGTCTGGGCGACCTTGAGAGAAGTCAAGGTCAGGGACTCTGGAGGTCAGGAATGCTCTGGCACCAGGCTCCCTAGGAACTTGGGAGTACACAGTATGTGCCGTCACTACTGCACCCCTTTCAGAGATGTCACACAACGGATCAGCAGCTGGGCTGGGCCGGGACTCGGGTCTCCCATCTCTCATCCCAGCCTTCTTTCCACCTCTGCTGGTGCCAACCTCCCTGCTTCCTGTGTGACACAAAAGAGCCTTTCTGGCCAGGCCTGCCATTCCTTCCTTTCCTCATGCTGTTTCCTCCAGCCCTCTCTTGCCACCCCACCTTAGGATGCATCCCCCCAATTCCACTGGTCCAAAGGGTTGTTCTTCAAGGCTTTGGCCAAATGCCACCTCTACCAGTAGCCTCACTTGATCCCTCACCTACAAACATTTTCTTCTGGGTCCCACATAAGTTTCTCGGTCCCTTTATCCTGGTCACTATTGGCCAGGTATAGTAATTATCTGTCTGTCAGTTACTGCCCCTCCTGGATGGAGCCTGAGAGCAGGTTTTCCTGGGAGCTCCCTTATATCTACTTTAGTGTCCTGCCGAAGGCTGAACATTGGGGCAGGACTCTGTTTGTTCACCTCTTCTCTCCTGCCACCCATCTCCAACCCAGCAGCCTTCACAGGGCCTTGTACAATCAGCCGGTTGGAATAAATGAGACCTCCGTGTGGTCCAGAATCCTCAGGCCAGGTATAAGGTTGGAAAGGTAGGGAAGGAGGGAATGATTTAGGAGGCTTGAAACTTCCCTTGGTTTAGTTTAGTTGCTTGGAGACCAGCCTGATTGGCATGAGGTCCTCACCAATCTCTGTCTGGTGCCGGTGTTTGGAGGGAGGGTGTACCTAGCTCCCAGCTGGAGCCAGTACCCTAGGCCCTCTCTCTGTCTTCAAAAGCCACGGGCGGAGTGCAGAAGGCCAGTAAGAGCCTCCCTTGTTAAACAATCCTCAGCTCAGGGCAGGAGCAGAGAAGAGCATCTGAGGGGACCCTGGCAAGTAGACGGTCTGTGGGCCAGCCCCTCTCCTGACTCTGATCACTGGGGTCTCCCTCCTCCTGGGGCCGTCCCCTCTGACTCCCTACTGTGTCTACCATGTTGGCCCAGGTGGAACTCTGCTGCCAACAGGGGCACAACCCCCCACGACTGCCTCCCCTTGCTTTTCCTTAGCACATCTGAGGCCAATCAGCTTTTCAAAAAGAACTTTATGAAATACAGCCAAAGAACAGGAAGGAAACCCAAACAGAAAATTCCAGACATATTATGTGGTCCAGTTGACAAAGTCCAAGTTTTGTGATCCACGGAAGCTAATTCATTTCTCCTTCCCCAGAGTTTACATACACAGTTTTCTCAACCCAAAGAGCTATAGCCAATACCCCTAAAATATACCCTGAATCCCTTCACTTCTCTCACCATCCTGCTCCCCCTAATCTAAGCATCTTCATCTCTCAATCTCTCACCTGGATGCTACGCAAGGCTTCTGATGGGCCTCCCTGTCCCTTCTCTAAACCCATACCTCACATAGGAGCCAGAGGGATCTTTGCTGAACATGAAACTGATCATGTCATTCCAAAGTCCCTGAAACCCTCCAGTAGCTTTTGGGTGCACCTAAAGTAAAATTCAAACCTCCTACAGTGTCTTTGTGTGATCTGACTTTCGCCTTATTTCTCCAAACTCATTTCCTACCCACACCAACACTCCAAACTCACTCCTACTTGTTCCTCCTCCTGGAATGTTCTTCCCCTGGATCTTCTCACAAATGGTTCCTTCTCATTTCACAGTTCATAACATAAGTGTTACCTCCTTATGAGGCTTTCTCGGACTGCTGTTTCTAAAATAGTCTAACCTTGTTAACTCAATCACATTACCCTATGTGGTTATTACCATAAATTTAACATATGAAGTGATCTTTTAAATATATATATACTAGAGGCCCAGTGCACAGAAAATTGTGCACGAGTAGCCCGCTGCCGCGAGCCATGGGCCCCCACCTCGCGAGCTGCAGGACCCAGAGTCCCGTCCGCTGCTGCAGGACCTATCAGTGCACCTCCTGGTGACTGGTCCTGGGTCATTACAGCCACTGCCTTTTTATATATATATAGATATTTTTATTGACTTCAGAGAGGAAGAGAGAGGAAGAGACAGATAGAAACATAAATGATGAGAAAGAATCATTGATTGGCTGCCTCCTGCATGCCCCCAACTAAGGATTGAGCCTGCAACCCACGCATGTGCCCTTACTGGGAATCGAACTGTGACCTCCTGGTGCATAGGTCGATGTTCAACCACTGAACCACACTGGCCAGGCATGAAATGATCATGTTCCTTCTTGCTTGTTTTTTATGGTCTGTCTCCCCTGTAAGGATGTAAGCTCCATGAGAGCAGAAACCTGTCTGTCTCATTCACTGCTAAGCCCCTGGCTCACAGTAGTCACGCAGTGACTACTGAGTGAATGCATGAGTCCCCGCTCCATCCACCAGAGACAGCTCAGCATCATGGAAAGTGCACGGCCCTGGAGGTGTGTTTACCTGCTGTGGCATCTCAGGCAACATAACCTCTCAGAAGGTCTTTTCTCATTTTGAAAGTGTGGACAATAGTATCCACCTCTAGGGTTCTTGAGAAGATGAGGTGAGATAATACATTTCTGTCTGTTTAACATAAAGCCCCTACTTAGTAGTTACTCAGTACACAGTAGTTATGATTTTCCCGAGAGGCGCCTTTGGCTGCAAGGCACCTTTGGCTGCAAGGCACCCTGCCCTTCCAACCCTGGCCTTTCTCCATCTCACTTCCTGTTGCATGTCGCTGATCATCTTCATCCCTGGGATCCTTCAAGGACAGAATCGAGAGAGAGATTCTGCCTCTTCAGACCACACAGTTCCTGGCACTCTACCCTACCTTCTCACGTGAGGGCTCCGTTCACCCTCTGGACATTTGTGTGCCAGGCCTCTTAAAGTCCCCTTATGGAGCTCAGACCAATTCTATGGGCTCTATGATGCCTCAGCCCAGATTACTCTGAGGGAAGCAGTGACTCCAGAGGGACTAGGGCCTGGGCCTGGGTTTTCCATGGGGTAAGAGGCTGCCTCCGGGAGAAGTGCTGTTAGGCACTCAGATGTGCAAGGAAACAGGAAACAAACTTGCCAACTCCAAAATTTGAACAAAGTTGGCTCCATTTCTCTAAGAGAGAGACCATCTATTCCTCCGTTCCTGGCTCTCATTCATTCACTCACTCATTCATTCAAACTCTAGCAGGTACTAGCCTGGAGCCAGGCCCTATGCTGACAATTCAGAGATGAATGGAATGAGACTTGGTCCTTGTTCCTGGGAATTCATGGTGAATAGATGACACGGTTGTACATGGTTCATTACAGCACAGCGCAATGACCCTCACAACAGGGAAGATAAGGTGTGGGAAGCCTAGGAATGGAAAAACCGACAAGAGTGTGGTGGCCTCTCCCTCTCCAGCTCCTCATCTCTCTCTGTCCTGTTTCTCTGCTCCCTTCTCTTTCATTTGCTGAACTTGAAAAAGCATAAGAACTTCGGGCTCTTCCTTCTCTGGTGCCAAGGTCACCAGACCTCCCAGGGATTTAGGGAGTGAGTCCCAAAGCCCTGGGCCTGCTCCACATCAGGATTCTAGTCTTGTTTCCATCCCTGTCACCTGTCCTCATGTGTCACAGTCCTCTCTAACCATGAAGTTTAGGCTCAGAGGTCAAAGAACAAAGCCCTGGAGTTAAAATAACACAGTCAGATCAGTGTAGAAGTAACTCAAGGCTTTAACTTGTGTGTCTCAAACACCATGACGGGGACACAAGGTCTGCTCAAGCCCATGTTCACTGTGCCTTCTGCCGTGGTCAGGGAGGAACATGGATGGGCGAGCCACACAAGAGAGCAAGGGAAGGGGCGAGACCGGACACACGAGTTTATTGTTTTTATCCCATCTCAGGCTTAAAGTGAGTGGGTTTTGGGAGAGGACGGGTTCAGGCGGGAGGCAATGGCTCTTTGGAACCAGGACTGACCGTTGTGTCCCCTTCAGAATGCCCATGTGAATTGTTATCGCCTCCACTGCCCGCCTGTCCACTGCCCCCAGCCTGTGACTGAGCCACAGCAGTGCTGTCCCCGGTGTGTGGGTAAGTAGCCTCGTTCATCCCTTGTACCCCCTGACCCTTATCTCACCTCCGATGCAAGCCTCTGGCAGAGGGAGGCCCCTGGAATGAGAGGGGCCGTCTCTCTGGTGAGAGGTGTTGAGACACCAAAGTGCTCAGGGGAAGAAACATCCTGGATACCCAATGAGGGCTGGGGCAGCAGCAACTGCTCATTCTTAAGTAGCTGTGCTTAGCAGGAGCGGGGAGAGGCTGGAGAGTAGCCGAGGGAAATAGGGCGTGCTTGGCCTGTTGATGGCACACGTGGCCTCCAGTCTCTGGCTGGCCAGAGCCAAGGGAGTGGACCTGCCTGTCCAAGTGGAGGTGAGTGATCTGGGGCTGGAGGCCCTGCAGGGAGCCCCATGATTACAGCTCTGGGCCTGGGAATGACCAAAGGAGTTGGAGTCTGTGTATTCTGAGGTTCTTCCCAGCACTGTGGTTCAGGGACTTTCTGTAACTTGATGCTAAATGTCTATGATTCCATGAGTTTAAGACTATAAGAGCCTCTAAGATCGGGATTCTAGGAAGTAAAGGTAAGAGAGAGGAGAGGTAGCCTGCAAAGAAACTGGCATAAGCAAGTGGCCAATGAGAGGCCGCCAGTGGGAGGCTGGTTTGGAAGAGAATGGGTGGGAGATGTTGAGAGGAGAATCCATCCTTAGGAGCATCAGGAAGGGGCTGCGGGAAGCTCCACATTACGGCTCAGTCTCAGCTCTGAAGCCAGGGCTCTCCTGGGAAGCTAGGCACTTGTGTGGAGTGGAATTAGAGGGGCTCACTTCCCAGGTAGGACTGCAGTGGGATCTGACCGTGCTCTGCCTTGGGTCACAGAGATTCTTGGCTCGGGATTCCCTCAGGGAGCAGGAGCTCCGAGCCTTGTCCTGCCTAGTGAGGGGGCATCATGCCTCCTTCTGTCTGAGGTTGAGTCCAGGAATCCTGACCGCTCCTTGCTGACTATGCCTTGGCCCAGGCCCTTTCTTCCTCACATGCTTCTCTCTCTCTCTCTCTCTCTCTCTCTCTCTCTCTCTCTCTCTGTCTCTCTTTTTCTCTCTCTCTCTCCTGCCTCTTTGCCTGCCTGGCTCTACATGTTCTTCATGACTCAGCTCAGACATCACTCCCTGACTACCCCACCCACATGTGCTGGCTGAGTTAGTGGCTACCCCTCTGTGCCTGAGCCCTTACCCTGCAACAGCATCACCGCTTATGGAATGTCTCTTTGCCAATCAGATTGTGAGTTTCTTGATGGGCGGGGCTGAGTCTTGTCAGCACTCCATTCCCAATGCCTAGCACAGTGCCTGGTACAGAGGTGTTTAGTAAAGGTGTCTGAGAGGATGAGTAGGTCCTCTCAGGATGGGAGCCTTAGAGGCTTGCCCCTCTCTCTACCTGGCAGGATGAACACTGGCTAATCGGTAGGTGATGGGGAGGGAGGCTCTGATGACCAGTGAATGACAGGAGCTTACCCCGAACACAGGGACAGTCTAGATCAGTGATGGCGAACCTTTTGAGCTCGGTGTGTCAGCATTTTGAAAGACCCTAACTTAACTCTGGTGCCGTGTCACATATAGAAATTTTTTGATATTTGCAACCATAGTAAAACAAAGACTTATATTTTTGATATTTATTTTATATATTTTAAATGCCATTTAACAAAGAAAAATCAACCAAAAAAATGAGTTTGCGTGTCACCTCTGACACACGTGTCATAGGTTCGCCATCACTGGTCTAGATCATCCCAGCTGACTGCACTAGGATGTCACCCCACGAGGGACTTTGTTCTGTTCACTACTGTGTCCCCAGCACCTAGAGCAGTGCCTAGCACTAGCAGGTGCCCCATGGATGCTCACCGACTGACACAGGTCCCCACTGAGTGGGGCTCAGTGGAGCTGAGGTTTCTGGTCTGGCCTCTGGCTCTGGTCGGGACCAGCTCAGACACTGGGGGGCTGAAAGGCCATGGTGAGAGCCATGGGAGGGAGTGACAAGGTCAGATGGAGGTGTCAGCAGGACCTCTTCTTGGTTAGCTGATCGGGGGACTGTCTGGGAAGAAGAACACCAGAACTCACTTTAAATGCCAAGAGATGCTAAAATCCAAAATCTTCAGAAAAGTGGCCCAGTTAATTCTGGCGAAGTTTTGAGATCCACGTGGAACCTCATTTTTCTTCTTCTTCCTGCCCCTCCCCATCTGCAGAACCTCACACGCCCTCTGGGCTCCGGGCCCCCCCAAAGTCCTGCCAGCACAACGGGACCCTGTACCAACACGGAGAGATGTTCAGTGCCCATGAGCTGTTCCCTTCCCGCCTGCCCAACCAGTGTGTCCTCTGCAGCTGTACCGTAAGAAGCTCCCGCCTTCACTTTAGCCCAGGCCCGCGGTCTGGGCCTGAAAAGCATGGTGGTGTGGGCTGGGAGGGAGGGAGGCGGTTCTCCCTGGTCAAAGCAAAGTGACAGTGAATGGGCTAGGGAGCACCTGCCCTCCTCTGGGCTTCTGCACCCTCCTGAGCTGCCTGTTACAGCCGGGACACCTGGCACTGACATTGGCTCGTTTTTGTTTTCTCCAGTAGACTCTGTACTCCTGGAGGGGAGGGGCCATACCCAATTCATTTCTTTATCTTCCACTGCTCCTGGCCCAGGGCCTGGCATACAGAGGATGCCATGAATGAATGAATGAATGAAGAATGAATGAGTTTAATAATCAGTTATCAGCCCTGGGGCACAGAGACAGGGCCAGATTGTAGCAAATGGAATTTAATCTGAAGCTGCCTAAACTCCCCCTGTTGTATGTAGTCAGAGTTGAGCGTAGGAACAGGCAAGGTTGGCTCTGCAGTGTTGCAGGGTACCGAGACTGAAGCCAAACAAGGTCTGATCTGGAAAGCCTTCACCCTCCTCATTTGGGGGTTCTAGGTATGGCCCTGCCACAGGTGTGCAGAGGTTTTCAGCCTGTCACTCAGCTCCTTGCCTGTGTCTTGTCAGGAGAAACTCCTGTTCTCCAGATTTCCTTACTATCTGGTCACCAAACTTCTCTGGGCCCCAGTTCCTTTGCACACATACGGAGTCTGACCACAGGGGTGTCCTCTCTGTGTAAAACAATCATCAGATTTAGCAGTGGTGCAAGGGGAGGAGGTCTAGACTAGTGCTGGACACCCCTGTTGGAGCTCTAGCTCTTCCATGGTTCCCTGTGTGACCTTGATGAGTCACTTCTCTCAGCCTGCTTCTCCATCCCCTCAGTAGGGCTCTGACCCTTAAAGCATCCGTGCTGCCCAGCAAAGAGCTTACGAATGAGGGTGACTACTTATAAGTCAACCCAGAGAGTGATTATTTTTGCAGGGCCAATATTACTCTGTAGTCCTCCATGGTACCTACTAGATTCATAGAAATGTCTCATGTTTATATACAAGCTCCCAAAGACCCTAGGACAGCGGTTCTCAACCTGTGGGTTGCCTAAGACCATCCTGCAGATCAGATATTGACATGACAATTCATAACAGTAGCAACATTACAGTTATGAAGTAGCAACGAAAATAATTTTATGGTTGGGTCACAACATGAGGAACTGTATTTAAAGGGCCAGAAGGTTGAGAACCACTGCTCTAGGAGAAGGATCTCAAATGAAGAAATTGAAGCTCAGAGCAGTTAAGCAACTTCCCCAAAGTCACCCAGCTAGTCAAGTGGCAGAGCCAGAATGCAGACCCAGGGCCACATAACTCCAAAACCCACGTTCCTTTTCCTGCATCTGCTTCCTATGAGGTGACAAGGGCCTGGTGTAGGGGGCACTGCAGGAAAGGACAGACATGATGATGGTGGGGTGGTGAAAGCATTCTTGTGATTTCTTCTCCCTTCTTGAATACTTGGGTCCCCCCTTTCCTTCTTCTCATGCCTGTTTATGTGGGTCTGACTCCTGGCCTTGTCTGAGGGATCAGAATCCTTTAGAGCAGTGGTTCTCAACCTTCCTAATGCTGTGACCCTTTAATGCAGTTCCTCATGTTGTGGTGACCCCCCATTTCATTGTGACAAATTGAACATAATTAAAGCATAGTGATTAGTCACAAAAACAATATGTAACTATACATGTGTTTTCTGATGGTCTTAGGCGACCCCCGTGAAGGGGTTGTTCGCCACCCCCCCCCC